>NW_028301610.1:59777803-60080833 GCF_987345545.1 Pholcus phalangioides | reverse complement strand
AAAGAAAAATCTACTTTTCCCCCACCCTGGAATATTTCCTGCTAAGTTTGATGAATGGTTGATGATGAGTAGTACTTGATGCTGAAAGAAAGTCCCTGAAAAAAGAAGGAAAAAGAAAACACACAAGGTGTGAGAGATCACTGCACCTGATTGGTCGAACTGCAGTGGCCACACCCGCTTCTGATATGCTGAGAAAAACAGGAAAAAAAGATTGTTGTGCTATCGGAAAAATTGGCAATGAAATTAAAATAAAGAAGTTAGCTAAGTTCTAACTATCATTCCTGCTAGAAAATGATGCTACTACCAGTGGTGGGAACTCTATGCCAAAATTAACATCTTGCTCCTATAGTGTATTTTCGTATTTTTCTGCATCAAATAGCGCAAAAAAATTTTCTTGCCTTGTATATACCTGAGGCCAGGATTACACTATAAAAGTTTGATAGAATCTCTCTTGTATAAAACTTGAAAAATCCAACCAATAAAACTCATAGATTGCATTTGTGCAAATGCAACCAATAATCTTATTGGTTGGATTTATTTTCGAATTTTAAAAAAGCTCTTTTAAAAATCTTTTATAGTGTAATCTCTGCCTTGGAATTTCTCTTATACATAATAGAAATACTTAAACTGAAGAGCCAAAAAAACTGGTACAGGCATGGGTATGCAAATAAAGAGATATGGAACCAATCAGAGTACGGCGCTGTGGTCGGCAACGCCTATATAACACAACAAGTGTCTGGCATAGTTGTTAGATCGGTTACTGCTGCTACAATGGCAGGTTATTGAGATTTAACTGAGATTGAACGGGGTGTTCATCTCCGAGGTAGCGATGAAATTTGGATTTTCACGTACGACCACTTCACGAGTGTACCGTGAATATTGGGAATCCGGTAAAAAATTAAATCTATGACATCGCTGTGGCCGGAAAAAGATCATGCAAGAACGGGACTGACAAGAATCATTAAACGTGACAGACGTGCAACCCTTCCGCAAATTGCTGCAGATTTCAATGCTGGGCCATCAACAAGTGTCAGCGTGCAAACCATTCAACGAAACATCATCGATATGGGCTTTCGGAGCCGAAGGCCCACTCGTGTACCCTTGATGACTGCACGACACAAAGCTTTACGCCTCGCCTGGGCCCAACAGCACCGACATTGGACTGTTGAGGACTGGAAACATGTTGCCTGGTCTGACGAGTCTCGGTTCCAATTGCTTCGAGCTGATGGACATGTACGGGTATGGAGACAACCTCATGAATCCATGGACCCTACATGTCAACAGGGGACTGTTCAAGCTGGTGGAGGCTCTGTGATGGTATGTAGGCGTGTGCAGTTGGCATGATATGGGACCCCTGATACGTCTAGATACGACTCTGACAGGTGACAGGTACATAAGCATCCTGTCTGATCACCTGCACCCATTCATGTCCATTGTGCATTCCGATGGACTTGGACAATTTCAGCAGGACAATGCGACACCCCACACGTCCAGAATTGCTACAAAGTGGCTCCAGGAACACTCTTCTGACTTTAGACACTTCCGCTGGCCACCTAAATCCCCAGACATGAACATTATTGAACATATCTGGGATGCCTTGCAATGTGCTGTTCAGAAGAGATCTCCACCCCCTCTTACTCCTACGGATTTATGGACAGCCCTGCAGGATTCATTGTGTCAATTACCTCCAGCACTACTTCAGACATTGGTCGAGTCCATGCCACGTCGTGTTGCGGCACTTCTGCATGCTCGCGGGTGCCTTACACGATATTAGGCAGGTGTACCAGTTTTTTTGGCTCTTCAGTGTATATTTCTCCTCTATATGGTATGTGCAATGATGCACTCAGCACATTAAATTCCCAGACTTTTGGAAAGGGCACAAAAAAAGTTTTCATGTGCCGCGAAATGATTCTTTCCCAGAGAGCGTGTTATCTTCCTTCGTACTTCAGCACCACCCCTTCCTCCCATCTTCCATAGTCAGTAACACTTGAAATTATCGGAGAAAATAATTTTGAAAAGTAATTTCACACTCCTCTCCAAAATTTTGAGGGGAGGTATTTAAAAAAAAATTATTAATAGTATTATTTTTTTAAGCGCTATTTTATTTTATGGGAAACAAAAAAAAAATTATGCAAAATTTGAGAGTATTTTCAGTCCTCTACAAGATTTGGAAAATTGAAATTGAATTTAGATGCATATTGGATTTTCCTGGCAAGTTCCCACTCCTGATTTTGTCCCAGAAAATCGGATTGTGGTAACCACAGCTCCTTATTCAAATTATCTGCCCCTAATCGGGCTTCTCATCGTGAAACCTTGACCATATCCTTGATCGTGCAGCTGAAGATGGTTTACTCTAGTCAGCAACCCACCAAGGTTTCCATTTTCAAAAAAAGGAAAGAAAAGTCGCTACTGCAAGCAGCAGAAATTACTATGGTCGGAGTGTTAAATCGCCAATGTCGCCAAATAACGAGTGCTAAATCGCCAAACATCGTGTTGAATGTCTTAAAATTTGCTTCCATTTTGCAACAATTTTTTGAGTATAACTGAAAAACAAGAAGGAAAATTGAAAACTTAATTTTAAAGAATTTGTGTATGTGTTGATCCACTTTGAGTGAGAGGTGAATAAAGAGTTGCTGGAAATATAAATAACTTTGTAAGAAAAATCTCTCAGATGTGGTTTTTTTATTTTGAATAATTGAGGGGGAATGAATACCACTTAGAATTTTTATAATTTATGTGATGCTGTTATGAGTTATATTTTTGACCAAAACTTGAAGATTTTAGAACACTGGTGACAACAGAAAAGAATGGATTATCATTTGTAAGAGAATTGTATATTGTAAGATTGAATATTAAATTATATATTTGTGAGAGAATTGGTTATTTTATGAATTCTTATGATGCTGGGTAACAAATCAAAAGTTGTAATTTCTGAACCACTTCTACGTCTATATTTTTGAGAGGAGGGAAAATTTGTTTGGCAAATCAAAAATATATATATAAATTTGCATATGAGCCCCGCCCTCTTTTTTTCTGTAAAACTTATGTTATGAAGTTTGCCATGACTCCTTAAAAACTCCTTAATTTTTATTTAGGAATTTTTGTATGAACCCTGAAAACAAATTTGTGATTTTTTTAATCAATTGAAAATTGCCCCTCCCCCACATGTAGGTCCTGTGTAGCCCCTGAGCAGAATATAATCATCAATATACAAACTCTCAAAAGCAAAAGGCAAAAGGTATATTTTCTTTTTGAAGACATTTGATCAAAGAAACAAACCTTCAAAATATAAGGCTGCTGACAAAAAAAGTTCCTCCTATCACATGGTGTATAATCTCTCTGTTATTTTGTTTGCTGCATGGTTGTTAATAGAATAAATAATTATACAGGGATGTCGGCAACCAAGACCATCCCCTGATAAATGGTTGCCTATAAATGCCAAGTAAACAAAGTCATGTCATTGCCAGTTTGTTTAAATGCAGTCACCAAGACTAGAGCGCCTCTATATACGTATATGAAGGCATCTTAACTGAGACATTTTTTGATGGCTACTTGATGGAAGTGATGTGTCTTCAACAGAGTAGGTTAGGGCCATCTTAAGAGTATCATGGGCCCCTGGGCCAAGTGATTTTCCTGAGGTTCTACCTGGCAAATTCTTGACAATTTCAACCACATTTCATTTTTGTGAGGCCCTTTATTCTCTTGAAGTCCCCGGGGTGTGCCTATGCATTAAGACAACACTGGAGTAGGTAGATTTCACGAACTATGGCTGCTTTCTATAGGTGTTTTCCCCTATGGCAACCTTAGTCATTGATGTCACGACATTGTGATAGTTCAGGGAAAATCTAAAAAAAGTTTTGATCTAAAAGAAATCAAAAATTTTCTTCCAAATCTAAATTTTCTGCTGAAATCCAGAGAGCCATAGGAAGGGCAAAAAATCCAAAGTCTCTAGCCTAAATCTGGAGAGTTGGCCGGTCTACCTTTGTTATCTTGTAGCACCTACATCCCTCTTCTTATTAATTAGTTGGAAAAACTTCAAAATAATATAAATGCACTACTCATAGCTTTTCTGAAGCAGACTCTCAGCTCAAAATAAACTCCATGTCTTACCATCTGACGAAATTCTGTTTCAGGCCAAATGCGAAGCCACCATCACCATACCATGGGCTCCATATCCTGCAGCTGGATTTTTGTTGGGCTCGTGTATAGCGAATTTATAGTGTGAAAAAGCAAAAACATTAAGAATTGTCCTGGGCCCTAGGGGCATGCCCCAAACTGATGCTCTAATAAAATGTTTTGTCCATCAAGATTTTGATCAAACATTTTCCCTAATACAGCCGAGATGCAGAACTAAGAGCCTGTGAGATTACTGTCTTTTTGCTTTTAAAAATATTCCTCTACCATAAGCGTTTCCAAACGTATAAAGAATTGAAAAAATAATGTCAAAGAATGGTCATTGTACCAACATCAGGTTACAAAACACTACCTTTGTACAGTCATGGGTCTTTTAAAACTTAGTCTTGCACTTTGTCAGATCTTTCAGAAAAAATGGAAATTATTTGCAAAAATAGCTGAAGAAATACAGGGAACCCAAAGATTTTGTCCCATAACAGGAAATATCCATTAATAGATAGTAAAATACATTGAATCCTCTTGATAATTCAAAAAAGTGTCCATTAACATGTGGTGTCCGCTTGCTGGGAATATCCGTTATGGGAGGTTCCCCTTTCTACATGGTCCTCATAACTGATCCAGACCCCTCCATAGTGAATTTATAGTGTAAAAATAACAAAAGTAATGAGATTCGTCTCTGGCCCCTGGGCTGGAGCCCTTCCCTTGTGGGGGCCATGACAGTATACTGTATCAAAGAAAGAGAATACCCCTCATTGTTCAGTGTATGCTTACTCTTATGACTTTATTTGGATCAGTGGTTTCCAATCAGCAATTACCCAAGGACCTTTGGTCAAATAATGAGGGAAACAAATGCCTTATCCATTCATCTCTTGCTATAGTTTCATTCTTTTCTGATTTGTTCCGAAATCACTAGAATAACCAACGAATGAGGCAAATAAAAGACAGAAATCACACAAAATTTCTAACGTGTTTTTGCACACAATGGGTCATCTTGAGAGAATAAATATGTAAATATGACCACTGACCAGCAGTCCCACTTGAGTTGGTTGTCAAATATTAATGCCTGGTTGCTCGGAAAAAATACGTCTGTAAGAATCAATTGTCAAGGTCAGAATTTCTGACTCAAATAGACTGCTTGATATTTTTCCAAGTTGAGATTTGATAACTCATGACCTGAAGACACCACCCATTGTGTGTCGCAACACGTTAGAATTTCGTGTTTATTTTCTCTTATTTGCTTCATTTGTTGGTTCTTTTTTGTTGTCAAACCAGGCAAAGGATTAGTTACTGTTTAATGTTCTGAAACACACTCCATGCAAGGGTGGCTCTATAGGGCGGTGCGACCCATGCAGCCACAAAAGACAACATGATAAGAAAGATGCCAAATCAGAGGTAAAGGGAAAAAAATAATTGCAGAAAAATTTTGAAAAAAAAAATGTTTTTCTGCGAAATTCAAATTACAAACTGCAGTAAATGTGCATTGGATGGAATGATTCATAGGGAAAACTGTAATTTTTTTATTCATTTCATCTAGCTGGGAACACAGCTGCAAGTTTTTATGGTTGTTTTGCTGGTGTGATTTACATGCCAGAGGGATGCTAAAAAAAAGTGCCTTGAAGGGATGAAAATTCAGTTTCCAGCCACCAATGACCCCACGGATTTATTTAACTAAAAATAAACATACTGCACAATGCCTGCTTAGGTTTTCAAACTTCGAGCAGGTCTTTCCTCAAAAATTCTCTTACTGAAAACAGGCAGATCCGATAAACCCGAAAATTATTTTACTTGATATTCAATTGATTCATACACCTGCCATTTTCACTTCCAATTTGGAACATGGATAGTTACACTTCAAACAATTTACATGCCTCCAAAATGCAGTACATTAGGCACACATCAATTCATTTGAAATTCCTAAGCAGTGGTTTCAACTTTTTTTGATTGCCTTTTGCAATTTATTACTATGTGATATCTGCTCACAATAACAGTGTAACCAACAGTGTAAGAGAATAAATTTTGTTTTATTTTTTTATGAAATTTAACATACTTTCAATGAATACATAATTTTAAATTTGCACCTAAAGAGGAGCAGAAAAAAAGGCACGTTTTATGACTTTGTTCCCCTATTAACAAAATTCTGGCTATGCCACTGAATCAATCTGTCGCTGATGTCCGGTGGGCTGTCTGGGTATGCCAACTGCGTGAGCCTATGTTCATGGCCAGGTCTTGCAATGTTTCTCCAGCTTTTTCAGTTGTAGCCAGTGAAAGTACCTTGAGGTAATTTTCTTCAAACCTCAGCTCGAGTACATTCATCAGAGCTTTATAGCTGTATCAGATCTTTGGCAGCGAGCATCTGTAGAGCCTTTGTAGTTTCACGTTGGAGTGTGGTGGCCTTGAGTGGCAGTCCCATCCATTTGCAGACACAATCATCTCAAAATGGGTCCTGTAGATCGACCACGATGTCCTTCCATTGTATGTCGATTGCTTGATGTTCAGCCAGTTGATGTCAGCTATGGCTGGCATGACAGTGAGCATTGGCTGAAGATGTAGGGTCTTGAATTTTCTTCTTGGGCTTCAGTATTCTTTTTGAGAGCTTATCAACAGTGCTCACCTGCTCAGTGACAAATTCATCTCTTGGGAGATTTCTTTCATGGTGTCAACTGTTTCATCCACCCTGCTTTCAATGACAGCATTATCTCCCTTCACTCCGGCAATCGATGTAGGGATTTTCTCCTTCATTCCGGATATCGTTACATTGACATCTGAGCTCATTGACTCGATCTTATCATTCACCTCAGCAACGTCTCCCTTGATTTTAGCGATAGATAAGTTAACAGCTAACCTCATGGTCTCTGTCTTGTAATTTATGGCATGTTGATGGTGGTCATAGATTTTTTCAGCTCTTCCATGATGCCCAATTTCATCTGGCCCATAACGTTCATCAACTGGTTCAGCTGTTCACGCATCTTGTCATGTCTATCCCTCTGGTCATTAAAATTTAAGTCCTTAAGTTATTCCCCTCTTCTGACACCAAATTGTTCCGGATAATGTCTCTCACAAGCACTTGAGATGGCAAAGTACGAATCAATTTCCAGGACAACACAAATTTATTTTACAGAACAGCCATTTACACATATTCACAAGCAGCGATTTCATAAAACATGCTAAACAAAGAATTCTCTCTCATACAAGAGATCTTGTATTGTAAAAACGCAACAAGACTTCTTATAGTTCTGCTGTGGCGGCGCTACTATATGTGATAAGAAAACTTCCAGAACAATTCCCATGATTCTCTTGCGAGAATCGTCGAGAATTGTCCAAGAGATTGTTACACTTCTCTTGACACTATGACATCACCAAATCATCGGAGCTGTCGCCAAGTTTGTTGTTAATTTGGCAAGATTTACAGAGAAATGCATTAATGGCTATTTACAGGTGAAAAATAATACATAATAAATAGTAAATATAAGGACTATTTGCATAATTTTCATAACAATATTACATTATAGAACTTGACAAAAATCTTATATGAAACTTTTATAATAGATTTCAGGGTAACCCCCTGTTCTCCCCTTCCACTCTATGACCTTTTGCCAACAAGATCTTTTATCATATTGGATTAAGAGGCAGGATCACAATATAGAAGTTTGACTAACATCTTTTATAAAACTTTAAAAAAAACAACCAATAAGGCTATTTGTGCAAATGTAACCACTGCACTTATTGGTTGCATTTTTTAAGTTTTATTAAAGAACTTTTCTAAAACTTTTATAGTGTAATCCCGGTCTAACTGATAAAAGAAACTTTGGCAAAATAATGCATCTTTCATCAAATCGCCCCTTACACTACCATATTTTTTTGTCAAACTTATTTTATAAAAGAACTTTTATAATGTAATACTGCCTTAGATGGCATGCATTGGATAATGTATCTTACTTGTATGCGAAGTGTGTCATCTCTTTACATAATAAGCTATGCATATAACTATAGTTCATTCTTGATACCTGCTTTAAATTTAAAAGTGATTAATGGCTCTTACAAAGTACTTTTCATAAATCTAAGTGCCTCTGTTGATTCAGATTGTATGGGATTTCAATATTGAAATAAAATTTAAGCCAAGAAACACCCACTGAATTTTTTTTTGTCTGTACAAGACTGGTTGAGGGACCAACTAAATAATTTTATTCCGCAGCTGTGATATTTTTTAGTTTTCTTATACAGTGGAACTCCAATTTGCAAGCATGATTAGTTCCGTAAACATGCTTGTAATCCAAAACACTCATATATTGAATAAAAAACTTCTTCATAGAAAATAATAGAAACTCAAATGATTCATTCCACAATCATCTTCTTCATGCGAACCACAATCCGTTTCAAAGGAAAAGTGCAAGTTGATTTATTTTAAATTATTGTATTTTTACTAATGTCACCCAACAGGAGTCATCTGAGGAATCTTTGGTATACATATACTACTTGTATTGCAAGAATTAACTTGTTTATCAAGACAAAATCTATTGAATTTTTTTTTCTTTAAATTTGTTCCCCTTGCAAGGAATTGCTTTTTAATTGGGTTAGAATTTGTTTAAAATTTTTTGCTCATATTGTGAATCACTTGTAAATCAAGTTGCTGGTTTTACTTTATATAGAAATGATTCAAATTTGAATGGGTTTTTTTTTTTTTTTTTTTGGACTTTACTCTGATCTCAGCTGTTGTTTACTATTTCATAAAATCGAGCAATGATAACTAAATCTAAAAAAATTGAAAAATAGCAATTGTAGAAGCTGTGAGGAATACAATTAACCATTATTATTTTCTAACCTGATGCATTTTCACTGCCAGCAAATAAGATGAATAATATATTTCCATCAATTACATAATTGTTCCGTCCCAGTATGAATTCCCTTGGAAAGCATTTTTTCTAAAATGGTCGATATACCTTTAGTGGCCACCCAGAACTGTTAAACTGATCCAGTTAACAGCTCTGGATCTCTTAAAATGTAAAGATAAGTTATATAAAGCACCAAGAAGCACTGTAGAAAAAATTTTTGCTTCGTTTTTATCTGATTGAATTCACTGTAGTTCTGGAGACAATAAAAAACTGTTGCTGCTGTACTCTAGCATCAATGCATTAAAAATGATAAATGACTTGATGATGGTTTACTGATTCTATATTTGTATACAACCTTTAATAAGTTCTCATGACAGCTGATGAGGCATGTCATTTCTGAAATGAATATTCTGAAGTGGAATAATATTTTGAGTCTAATATTCTTAGTCATCACAATTGTTTTCCATATTTTGATCTGTTTTAATCATTTATTTTTCCCATGTTGAAACTAAATCATACAGAAAGCTCTCTGGTGGTATATACAGTGATACCTCGGCAGTCGAAGATAACTCATTCCAGAATCTCATTCATCAGTCAAAATCTTTGTTAGCTGAAATTATTTCTTCTATAGGTTTCTATGGAAAATCTTCTAATTCATTCCATCCACTGCCTAAAGTTTAAAGATAAGTTATATAAAACACCAGCAAGCACTGCAGAAATGACAAAAACTGACCAAAGGCTCCACAATTGGATGAAAGAGAATATATGAGAAGATAAGGAAGTGATCCTTTTTACTCTCTTTCTCTCTCAATGTACACATGCTACTCATGTCCCTTTTTTACACAGGTTCATAGGTTTCTCTCTTTGTGCTGTACTCAACTTATTTCTGTTTCATGCATGCAGATGAAAAAGAAAAGCTCTTTAAATGTTGGAAAGCTGATAACCTTTGCTGATGACACATTGTTTTACGTAAAAGATACAAATACATTAGATTTAATAAAAAGTAGAAGATGATCTAACAAAAATTAAGATATGGTTAATAAAACATAAACTTAACACACAAAAAACAAAATACATTTATATGAAAACAAGAAACATAAATCTCAATGAAAACATACATCTAAAAATACATAATCACTGTCGCTGTCAAGATAATGGTGATTGCTATTGCCAAGAAATTGAAAAAGTTCATGAGCATAATTATCTGGGTATAACAATACAATGACCTTAGATGGAACACACTGACATTTTAATCAAAAAAATTAGAAAATATGCAATAATCATATATACAATGAAAAACTTAATTGATGAATAATTTTTGCGATTTATTTTATACATGGATTTATTCAATCATTAATTATGCAATTTGTGTCTGGGGTAGAGCATACTATGACAATATATGGAAATTAAATAGCATGTATAATAGAATAAGATCTCAAATAATAACAGACAGTACTAAAATATAGTGCCATACTGTATCTTTGAGACAGAACTACTTATATAGAATGATAAAATTTTCACAATTAAATGAAAAATATATATGTAACAAGAAATCAAAATAGACCCACAGGTAGATACGATAGAGCAGCGGTTCCCAACCTTTTTCAACTTGCGGAGCCCTGTTTGACTCGAGGAGCCATTTTTTGTACATAATTTTTATGACAGAACCTGTAGGCCTCTTTTATTTGTTTATCAAATTTACTGATTTATATTATTTTCTTCGAGTCACCGCGGAGGTGCACATGAAGCACCAGTTGAGAACCCCTGCAATAGAGTATACCAGGTACCAAATCCTAATAAAATACTATGAAAAAAGCTTTTCCTACATAGCCCCTAAAGTTTTAAACTTATTTCATACTGAAAATCAAATTGACAATAGGAAAAACATAAATCATATAGTATTTGACTTTGTTAAAAATATTGATTATGAAATGATTTTTTAACAAATACTTTGTAATCAGATACAAAAATAGTTTTGCACTATGTACAAAAAGAGAGTAAAATTATAGAATAAATTATAAAATTATGGATATTGTAAAATAAAGGAATGTATATGGTTTTGATTGTGCATCGTAATCGTAAATACATAAATAAAAATGCAATATAACATGTCTAATCATTATATAAGCTGTTGCCTGAACCATATGTGTTCATAACTCTCTTTAGACCTGCTGGAAGGACTTTCTAAGTCCCTTGGGGTCACAAAGTATATGTATTTATATGTTTTTATGTTTGTACTTATGTGTATGTTTGTATTTGTATACATGTCTGTGTTTTTGTGATTTGTTTATTTAAAAAAATGTCTGGGCTGTTCAGTTTAATGCTAAGATTATTGCACTGAAAGCATGTGTGCTCGTGAAAACATTCAAGTTTAGGCTCATTTTTAATGCATTTTCTCTAAGGTTAATCTTTCATTCTATATGAACTGGCTCAAAGGTCTTCTGAAAAAAATAGAGGTCTTTCCGTAAAGTTATTCCAAGGACGAGGTAAATTAATCAGGATTAGGGAATGTGGTAGTTTTTTTTTTATGATTGGCATAGAAATCCGGCTCATAATATGGCTACTACTACTAAACTCCGGGTGCGTAGGTGCACCCACCCCCCTGAAAATCACAAGCCATTAATTTAATTCTTTAAATGGATTTGATACCAACTTAATACCATTGGATTTCTTTTTTTTTATTTTTGAAATGAATTTAATAAATTAGAAAATAAAAATTTTCGGAAGCATTGATAAAAAAAGTATTAGTCATATAGTCAATATCACGTAAATGTGGGTCATATGGTCAAGGTGCGGCAGCACTTTCCATGGAGAGAGCTCTGTATTCTTCTTGCCGCTTTCCGTCGTGCTCCATATGAGATACCCTTTGGTTGTATAAATACTAGAGAAAGGGGGATGGTTAGCACAGGTTATTATGCTTGTTTCGGCCACTAAAAATGCACCACAGAGACTGATGCTGCCTTCTGCTTTTTTTTTTAATCTACTATCTCTTAAATCTGTTGTATCTTCTAAATTAGAATATATATATTTTATAACTTTATTATAGAAATTGATACACCTTTTAAATTAGAGTATAATATTTATTCATCTGTCCAGACTTTTATTGTAGGGTCTTGTTTTTGTGAAAATTTCCTTTATTTTTGTGAAAAATAAGTAATTTTGCGGGAAGTGAAGTAATCTAGTTAATCTACAAAAAAGAAATGAAATTCCAAATTTATGGTTTCATTAATTTTTATTTTGTGAAAGGTCTTTTTTTCAGATCTGGAATTTTGTGAAGGGTCTGGAAAATGGGCCCAAATTTCTGCTGTGAGCAGACCCCCTGGTACTTGAAGAAGAGTATGAATTTTTTTCACAATTTGCAAAAGCTAGTGCTGATGGCAACTGCCAAACTTAAATGATGTTTTCAACTTTGTTAAGGTATCGGTTAAGCTCATTGTGCGAACTATTCTCATACATGTTGCGTTGATAGAGCATTATTATTTTTGTACTGCATAGGTATACAGATAATGTTAAAAATAATTTGATGAACAAAAATAAAAGTTTTCAATGCAGTGCAATACTTTACTAATTGTAAATAGTACATGTACTAAGGGCTGAAACTAGAAGGGGGCAGAGAGGGTGATTGCCACGGGTAGAAAAATTTAGGGGGAGGCAAGTTTTAGGGGGAAATGAAGAACACCATTGCATAAAATTATTGAATTTTATATTAGTGGGGACGGCAAAATATCATGTTTGTCCTGGGCTGCAAAAATTCTAATTACGGCCCTGCATGTACTTGACTACTTTTCATCACCGATAGATGGCGATATATTTTTCGAAGTTTGTGCCCCCAAAATGTCCTACCATGAGCCACCACTGATTAAACCCTACATGCACCTCGTCGACATTCCACTGTGGAACTTCGAACAAATTGGTGCATGTTGGAATGTGCGTGTACATAACATGAAGTTTGTTTCTGTGTAATGTTTTTTGATGTGTAGTGCATCTGTCATCATTTTTTCTAACTGAGTGAAGTGTACTGATTGAGTAATTGTATCGTTGTGGGCCTGTTGCTCTCTGTGGCAAGACTCTTTAATGGGAAGATTGGCTCGCGTTTGCTTCTCAAAGTTCAGGATGTTAGCATGTGCATTCGTATCAATAGAAATCTCTGTTAGCCAAATTTGTATTCATTAGCTGAGGTAAAAATATTGAAAAAAATTCTTTGCTAACCGAAAAATTTGTAAACTGAGGTATCAGTCTATACTCATTGCTGTAAGCAAAGGGAAATGCAAATGTAATAGTTCTTAGGGTTATATTCTTTTATCATGGTTTTTAATTTTCATTCCAGCTGTGTAGTTGTTTTCTACAATGTCCGCAAGAACAAACAGCATCATATTTTGAACAGTTCAAAAAAAACCATCACCTGCCTTTCATTTTCTTCAGATGGCAAATACCTTGTGACTGGAGAGGTGAGCACTGTCTTTTCTATGTGATGTATGTAATGAAAATGTCTCTTCCAAATTCTGCATTGAAACTTTTTTGATTAATAAATTTTGTATGTATTAAAGTAATGATCATATGCAGTAAATATTTATATAAACGACGTGGAGAGATGAAAAAAATTGAAGCTAAAGAATTATCATATTACCCATAATTATCAATTGAGGCTAATCCATAACTATTAATTGAGACTAATTATCTATAATAATTACATTGAATAAGATAAAATACAAGTGTGGTCATATAAAAAATTTGTAGCTTCCTTCAACCAGCTTTGTTGAGCAAAACCAACTACATTTGAGGAGCTTCGTTGAGCAAAACCAACTACATTTGGGGAAGGGTGGGTGCCCAAGAACGAAACATGGTGGAAAAGGGTCTATGGATTGAAAAATGTTGAGAAAATACTGCTTTCAATGATTAATAAATATGATGGTACATTGCTTGTTTAAAATTATTATTTGTTGTACAAAAACTATATATTTCATATGGAGAGCTCAGAAACCAATCACTAAGTTAATTTTCTGAAAATGACTTCCATATTGCAAGTGCCTTCTCATTGTTTAAACTTTCAGTTGCCAAAGTATTATAGTCACTATCTTGATATTGCCACAGCAAATAGTGCCACTTATACTGACCACGGAATAAAACGATCCTTTAAGAGATAATTTTATTTCATTTTTAAGGCTTGTTGGCTTACACCGATTGGCTTCTGAGCCCTTCAATATATAAATACAAACTCGTATAGCAACCCAAATTAAACATTGTAAAACCTGTCTTCAACAGAATCACAAGGGACCGAGATTTTTTTCCATTGAATCGTTTCTGCGTAATAAAGGTTCATTTGATGTGTAAAATTATGTAACGATCTTGTGTGTGATTAAAATAAAATAAAAATAAATTAATTGAAGATAAAGTAAATAAATAATTAGTCTATATATATATAATTACTAGATACTGTATTTAGATTTTGATAGCATCTGTATAAAATTCCGAACTATACTGTTTTTCTTCTAAAATAACATTTACTTTCTTATTAACTTCCTCAAAAATTTTCAATTAGGAAGTCAATATCTGTCATGTCAGGTTCTGTTTATATACAGGGTGTTCTGTTAATAGACCGACAAACTTTCAGGGTTGGTAGTAGACATCAAGAGGAACAAAAATTGTGATGGAACATGGTGTCACAAACCATGTTGAGAGGGTGAAAATCTCCAAAAATGCATGCAGGTTTTGACGTCACACTAAAATAACAAAAAGTACAATAATAACTACAAAAAAATTAATTTGATTAATTATTACAATAGTTGGTTTAAGTGGTGGCTGCTGTCATCATTGCAGTCTACAACATCATCAGATATGGTGAGCGAATTCATTCAGTGATCAACTGACATCCACCTTCCGTCTCCTCTGGACTCAGAGCCTGCATTAGTTTTTCACGATTTTCACCCTCTCAACGTGGTTTGGGACACCATGTTCCATTGCAATTTTTGTTTCTCTTGATGGCTACTAACAACCCTCTGAGTCTGTTGTTTCATTAACAGAACACCCTGTATTATTGTGTACGGTTTATGTAATCCTCAGCATCAGGGCCGTAACTAGAAATTTTGTGAGGGAAGATCAACATGATTTTGCTGCCCCTACCACTGTAAAATTCAATAATTTTATAATGGTATCTTTGTCACCACCTAAAATTTTCCACCCTCTGAATTTTGCTGCCATTGCAGTTGCCCTTCGCCTCTCTTTAATTAATTCTGGCCCTGCTCAGCTTTGCCATCATAGAATTTACACACAAGTTTGTAAGTCTTCCATATCATTTGAAAATTGAACTCTTACACTGATTTCTCTTGTCGAAAAGCTTGCTTTTCTGAAAAATTGTTACAATTTCAGAAAGCAATTGCTGTACTACATGTGGCTTATCAAAACCACAGTATCAAGTACAGAAACAAACTCGCATTTGCAAGCATAAATTTCGTAAATAATTTTGGTATACCACTTTATAACATTTTGTATGATCCTTTGGTCGTCAAACACTGTATTTGTGTGAAATTTTCCATTAATGGGTACAATTTTCCTTTCCGTTTCCATGTTAGACCAGTTCTATTCAATCCAGGTTTTTTGGTATGTATTTTGGCATTGAAATCACAGGACCACAATTTTTTTACATTGAAGACAGGTTTTGGCTTAATACAGATTCCGTTAAGGACAGGTTTTATTGTACAATATAACTTTCAGCAGTCACAACAGGCCATTGGTCCAGCTAAGTGACTGTAAAAAGGCCAAGTTTCCTTTCCCGTCAAAGTATTGAGAATTACCCTAAGAAAAATTTAAGCATTATTTAATCTGATAATTAAAACAAGGTTTAAATTTAAATGTACAGTTCTTTTAGCCATAAAATATGATAAGTTTACTGTAATTAAATTTATTTATTTTTCCATTACTGATACTGAATTCAACATCATATAGTGTGGACATCAGCCTAATGTTAGAGTATGGGATGTGCAAGAGAAATGTCAGATTGCTGAATTTCAAGGTCATAAATATGGGATAAACTGTGTGGTAAGTAAACTTTCATGCATTTTTGCTTAGTTTTCTTAGTTTTCTCTTACTGTGAAATGGAGTTTTCCAATGTTTGAATCCATATGTCATTCCTAGAAAAAAAAAGAAAAATTGTTATAAAAGGTTAGGCCTTCCAATTGGGGGGACAGTGATAGAATAAGGAAGCAAACTAAATGTGTGATATTTGTTTTAATAAACTAAGTTACATAATTAATTCAATATTAAAATACAAAATAACGATGTTCTTGCAGACCGGGACCGCCTGGCTGTTCTCATCATTGATGATCTATGTTCTGCCTGTGTGTTGCCATCGTCTGCCCAGTAATACTGTTCTTTTCCAGTGTTGACCCCGCCTCCATTTCAATAGTTGAAATCTCAGAGGTGATTTCCTCTTGCGCTCTGATCTCCTCAAAGATCCACCAGGTGAAGGTGTAGGTGCTTGTTGCTCTTTGTCATCATCATCAAGATGTGGTATAAACTCTGTGGGATGTTTATGATTTTCACTGAAAAATGTTGAATGTTCAAGCTGCGACATTTCTTCAGGTGATTGATCGCAAAGTTCATGTTGAGTAATTTCATGTTGATCAATAGTTTGTTCTTTTTCCTCTTTCTCAAATGATCTGCATGAACACGTTGATCATCTGTTGTCGTATAAGACAAAAGGCTTGTTCGATGCTGTATATGACTGTGGATTTCCATAGAGGACTTTTTCCTTGGCATAACCATACTTTGTCACCAGTGTTGAATTCCCTGTACTGTAATCTTTTATCATGTACAGTTTGCACTTTTTAGACTTGGCACATCATTTATATGATCTGCTTTCAGCCTGTTGAATAAAGTATACAGTTCTCTATCAAGGAACAGCTTAGCAGGAGTAGCATTTGTGTAAGAGTGTATAATTGCACAACCATTGAACAAGAAGACTTATAGTTGGTGTTCTTGGTCTTTAACCATTCAATGTTTTTCTGAATCTTGCCTTGAAAGTGTGAATTACTCGCTCTGTCAAACCATTGCAGAATGGCATCTGGAATGGTATGGAGTTGTTCTGACATGTTTGACCCCATTTCTGTTACAAAACTCCTTGAATTCATATGATTTGAATTGTGGTCCATTGTCAGACACCATTATTCGATAAAGTCCATATGAAGCAAACAGCTTTCAGAAACATTTAATCACATGAGCTGATGTAACCTGTTTTAGCTTGAATACCTCTAGTCACTGAGAATGAGAGTCAATGATTAAAAGCCAATTATCACCATTCAGCTGTGCGTGTCACAGTCAATGTGTACTTGATCCAAAGGTTTGCTTGTGTTATTCCATAACAATAGAGGTGATTCACAAATTTTGGATGGTTTATGTTACAGTCCAAGCATGTTTTAGCCACATGTTTTATGTCATGGTCAATGCATTGTTACCATACTGACATTCGGAATACTGATTTCATTGGAACAATGCCATCATGACCTTCATGGATTTTCTTCATTACACAGTTCTTCAACTTGTTTGGTACTACAATGCAATTGTTCATACTGACATTCGGGATACTGATTTCACTGAAACAATGTCATCATGACCCTCATGGATTTTCTTCATTACACAGTTCTTCACCTTGTTTGGTACTACAATGCAATTGTTCAACATTAAAATCATAAGATTCTTCAACATAAATCATCACTTGTTCATAAGACAGTTCATGACATTTCTCATAAAATGGATGATACAGGTTCTCATCCAATTTATTTTTCTGTGGCCATCCACGTTCTGTGTACAGAATAAATTTGCTTAGAACATGATCATCATTTGTATCATCATTGCCGCTGTGGTGGTCGAGTGGTTATAGTGACGGACTCGCGATGCGAGGATCCGGGTTCAAACCCCACAGTGGTGGTCGGCTGAAGTTGGTTTTCTGTGGTTCCCAACTTCAAGGCGCAAATGCGAGCCGATCTCCCCGTTAAAAAGTCTCGCCACAGAGAGCAACAGTCCTACAACGATAAATCCTTCAATCATAACACTTCACTCATAGTTTGAAAAACTGGTGGCAGATGGCAGCACTACACATAACAAACATTACAGAGAAACAAAAAAACTTCACATCAGGTTTCACTACACGTACACGCACATTCCCGCATGTACCGATTCGTTGGGGGTTTCGCGGGGGTGGGGGGGGGGTGTGGGCGGGGTGCATGTGTGGTGTAGCAGTAGTAGGTAGGGCCTCCAAAAAATGGCCCGGGGATCCATGATGTTCTTAAGTCAGCCACCTCGTTGGGCAATTTGCCTGTTGTGGCGTTGTATTTGTTTAGGATATGAGAATTCTTCATGTTAGAAAGAGCTCATTCATTGTATGGTTCACAATTCTGTAGACAGCTACACTGCTCTCAAAATCACTGATGCTTTTTTTCCAGGCGATGGTAGTCGATATGAGGCATCAGAAACACACATTTCTTTGCCAAGCAGATGTTCAATTTCATAATCAAAAGCACTCAGAATGATAGCCCATCTTGTTAATCTTGAAGCAGCCAAATGAGGTACTTCCTTATCATTACCAAGAATGCATTTGAGTGGTTTGTGGTCACTTTGTAAAGTAAAGTGATTGCCCATATCAGGTACTTGTAAAAATTTTGCAGTCCAAACATAATGGCTCAATCAACATGGGAATACTTATTTTTGGCCTGGTTGAGAGTTCTGGAAGCAACAGCAATCATTTTTAGTTCGCCATCGACACGATGTTGAATCACAGCTCCCAAACCTCTAGTTAAAGCATCACAAGACATCATAATTGATTTTGCTGCATCAAAATGTAGTAGCAGTACATTGGATGATATTTGTTCTTGGATGTTTTCAAAGGACTGTGATGAACTTTGCTCCATTTCCAACTTTTTAGTTCTTTTGCAGAAGTTCATGTAGAGGTACATAAAGCATTTTCAAGTTCCTGACAAATCTACTGTAGTAGTTCACTGAACCTAAGAAAAATCTTAGTTCTGGAACATTTGTTGGTGTCGCTATCAGGCAGAATACCATTTTTGTTGATTCTTTATCTCAGAATTTTATCTCTCATTTGAACAGTTGTAATATTGAGTGTTGCATCTTCAAGTCTGTCTTTCAAAAATATCAAACACTTTGCGAAGTCGTGATAAGTGTTCTGTTCTATTGGATCCACCAATTGCAATATCATCCTAGAGCCAGGTTACTCCCTCCATTCCGACAAGGAACTGATCCATTAAGTTCTAGAAAATAATTGGAGTACATGACATTCTGAATGGCATGCTGGTGTAATAGTAATAAGTGCTGTATAACATGCTGTGTCAGAATTACCAGATACTTCTGAGAAACATTTGTTGACTGACTTGAAGAAATGCATCCTTCAGATCAATGACACTAAACTCTACACAGCCATTCAACTTTGCAACAACATCCTCAAATGTTGGATATTGATACGACTCAATTATCATGTAAGGTTGTGTTGTGAATTTGAAATCCCCACATAGATGAATTTGTCCATTTTTCTTTGTGATGTAAACTGCAGGAGAAGTCCATTCAACAATTTCATTGTTTACATCCACTTGTTCGAGTGTTCCATTTTGTACCAGTCTGTCAATTTCTTTGCCTGCGGCAACACGCAAGGTATAAGAAACTGGTCATGCTTTTACTAATTTTAGGCTCTGCATTCTCACTAAACTTGATGGTGACTTCGAAGCTATTGACTATTCCCATGTGTGACTGATCAAAAATCTCAGAATATTTATTCCCTGAGGATTTGAGACAGTTTTTGTCAGATCTGAAACTACAGTGTTTACAGAACACATTGGTTCAATGTTGAACACCTTCATGAGATCTTTTCCCAGTATTGGAACACTCTTTCCAGGTACCACTGTGATGACACGTTTTTGTTGTTGTTTTTGTTTTTTTGTTGTAATGTTCATTTTTGCATCACCAAGGTAGCAATATGTTGGTCAGGATATGCCAGTTTTGATTTAGACCAGTGTTTTCCAAAGTGGGTAATATCACCCTCCTGGGGAGGCAATGGAATGACCCATTGGGGTGATAGAAGCTATGAGTATAACATAGGATCCTATGGATTTGCTTGAGTCGTGGGGTGATGGGAGAAAAAAATTCCTGAAGATGGGGTGATAGAACAAAAAGGTTTGGGAAACTATGATTTAGACAATCTTGGTTTTCCGATTTTGTTATAAAAAACTTCTGGGATGAGGGATTTACCTGACCCAGTGTCATACTGAAATTTGACATTTGTTCAATTTGACATGACATTTGTTCACCATCAGAGCATCGATTTCATACCTTTTATCATCTTGGCTAACTTGGTTTTGCATGCATATTTCCAGATTTCACACACTTTCTGGAAATAGCCTTTTCTGGAACATGCTTTGCACAGAGCATTTTTGGCTTTTTATTTCTTCCCTTTCCCTTATTTCGCTCCACTGCATTGGATGCACACTTTTCGTTTGTGGATACAAAACTTCCTCTTCTTTCTCTCATGATCGGGGGTCATCGCAATTTCTTTAGGCTGGTTTACCTTTTGATTTCGCATATGGTTGTGTTGTAGCAAGTACATGTCCGGGCTTGAACGCGTATTCAACAGCTTCTTTGTTCATTAGAGAAGATTCGTAGTTGGCAGAGGATTTTTCGACTAGGTTGAGTGTTGCAGCTTTAATGCTGTGTTTGTGGAATAACAATTCTTGGATTCATGAATCGTTGATTCCTAGAATGATTTGATCCCGTAAATGCTCATCCAGATTAGTTTTGTACTCGCAGTTCACTGTTAATGGTCGCAGAGCCAATAGGTATGCCTTGACCAGCGTTGCCTATTTATTTTCCAACTAGATCTGGTCTTTTTTTTACCATTTAGGTGGAAAAAAATCCAATCTAGTTGTTTTTCTTATTGTTTTGCTATTTCATTTTCTAGTCTTTTTCGAAATTTTTTATTTTGTGTACTATTTAATTACGTGAAAATATGGGAATGTCCCGGGAAATATGTGACTCATGGTCATCCAATTAATGACTAAAATTAATTCTGGTTGTTCAAGAGCCTGGTTTCTAGATGTTTTTGATGAAGAATCTTGTTGAAAATTTTTTTGACTGTTGGCAAAACACTGTCCTTGACTGTTTCTCCACTGTGGTGATATCGCTGCGTGAACTTTGTTTGCTCTGCGTGTATGTTTGTAGCTGGCTGTAGGACAGCAAAAATTCCTTGATCTTTGTATATGTTTTTCATCTGGCGAGACAGGATCAACATTGTGATTCACTAGTTTGAAAAGATGTGGTCCCATCATATCAGAGAATAAGTTCACACACATCGTCATCGTCCATGATTCGAAAAACATGTGTGGCATATACACATGCTAATAAGATAAGTCCTCTCCCCCCCCCCCATAATTCACTGGTATCTCTATGAATTTTCTTCCAGCATGCCCCATGTCTTTGATTACCTCAGGGTTTAAGCTATGGTCACATTTTTCACAAAATGCGAAAGAAAATCGTAGAATGCAAAAAAAGTAGTAGCTACTTTCACAAAAATGTGTACAAGAGGTACGAAATGAGTAGACATCCAACCATCAATCATTACATAAGCATTGTAGCATTTTGCTAAAGCTTTTCCCCCCATTTTTGTTTTTTCGTGAAAGGAATTTTTTATCAAGCTTAAACCCTGAATCACCTGCTTACATTTCTTTGTTGAGACTAAGCGGTGAGTCATGTTCTGGGTAGAAGAAGGTATCTGTGAATCAAGTATAATTCATTTCTAAAAACATGTTCTATCCAGCGGTTCATTTACTTTCATTGTCTACTAGTAGGAAAAGCTTGCAAAGAAGCTCATTAGCACTGAGAATTTAACGTATGGAATTCCACACATGTAATAAATCTAAAACAAATATACAGTTGATCCCCCTTATAACGTTTCTCCCATTTAGAACGTTTCTCCCATTTAGAACGTTTTTCCACTTAGTACAACTTATTTTCGTTATCCTAACAATAAGTAATTCTCAACTCATTAAGATTTCCGTTTAAAGTGTTTTCCTATTTACAACATTTTTTTATGGCAGTTTTTTTAAAATTGTTATAAGCTGGATCCAATTTAATTAGCAATTGGAGGCACACATTTATATATTTATTAATAAATCAATCTATAAGTTCCCTTCTGATTGATTTTACATTTCGTTAAAAAAAATCTTAGCACTTTCAATATCTTCTGATTAAATTTAAAGCAAATTCAATTCTCTCTCTCTGACACTTATCTTCCGATTCCCTATTCATGCTTTGGTTATCCTGGTAAAATGATTTTATTTGCTCTCCCTGATGGTCCACCACTATGATCTGTGGCCATTTAACTGCAACATATTTTCACACCTGAATATGGGAGCTATGTCAAATTTGTGTTGGGGAAACTTAACAGTGTGCTCATGTGTGTGTGCCCAGCATTTGGCATGTTTTGTGTTCAGTAGGTGCTGCCATTTATGTAACACCGCCACTAGATACTTTCTCAAACGGGGCAAGCACACATTTTGGCACACCCATGTAATGTAGAAGTAGTTATAAAGGGTGAATTTAGTGTCCCCCCCCCCAGTCCATAACCCAGGACACTAGACCCACCTGTGCATTTGAAGTTTAATGTATACATATTTGTGTTGTAGGTCTGTTAAATCGCCATGGCAACCAGAATTTTTTTCAAAGAAATAGCCAATTCAAAATTTGAAAACCTTAGAAAATCACATTTTTAGTCGATTACCATTGCGCAATCATGGATTCCAAACCCAGATTTTCACCAAAAGCAGAATTTGAGGGTGGGTTATAAGGGGCCTCTTTCCTCCCCCAAAGATCAAAAATTAAAAATATTTTTGTAGAACATTAAAATATTGGAATAAAATAATTTCTTAAAATAATTTTGAGATGCCTACATTACCGCATCACGAAAAATGTGTTTGCCGGCGAAAGACATCCATGGCGCCTTCTCAGAGCAACAGCGAGTGTTCATCAATGAGCACCTCATGCAGCGGAATAAACTACTTCTCAAGGAGGCCAAGGAAGTTGCGAAACAGAAGGGTTATACTTTCGTGTGGGTCAAAGATGGTAAGATTCTAATGAGAAAGCAATCAGGTGATCGATCATTTCGCGTAGTGAATTCAGATATATTGAAAAATTTGTAACTCAGGTATGTGATTCATTTTGCTTGTTTTTTTTAAATGGATCAGAATTTGACATTTTCTACAGTTGATGATTTCAACATATTTTGTAATGACAATATAAATAATCTTACCATGGCCTATTTAAATATACGTAGTTTGCGTGCAAATTTTGACATCTTTGTAGCATATTTAGATCAGCTTGATATAAAACCCTCAATAATAATACTCAGTGAAATCTGGATCTCTGAATGCAAAACTTCGTTTTACAAGATACATGGGTACAGAAGTTTGTTTAAATGTGGAAACATAAATCGCTCTGGTGGTAGGTATAGCACTATTTTTTTCTGAAAGTATAATTTTTAATAAGTTGCATTTAAATGAGATGACATGTGGTGATTCGCTGTTGGTTGATTGCACTTACGAGAAATACAAATTTATTTTATTAAGCATGTATAGGTATCACATGTATTCTATTGACACATTCATAAACAAAATTAATTATTTGCTTGATTATAAACGAGATAAAGATATGTATTTGATCGGTGACTTGAACATTGATATTTAGATCTGAAGACTTAAATATTTTTTTCTTATGTGAATTTGATGTCAAGATCTGGATTTGAATCGTTAATTAATTCTCCAACTAGAGAAACCAATGAAACGTCAACTTGCATAGATCATATTTTTTGTAGATCCAGAAATTTAAATTCAAAAAAAGCTGTACTTCTCGATTTGTGCATAACTGATCATAAAATGGCTTTATTTTATTTAAAAACAGATCATGACAGCAATGACTCAAATTGTGAAACTAGGTGCTTTACCTATCTTGATAAAAATCAATTGATTGATCTTGTAAAAATGGTTACGTGGGATACTGTTTACAGTTGTGAATCTGCAAACTCGGCAATGAATACTTTCTTGGATTTAATTAAGAATTGTGTTGATGCTTCTACTAGAGCAAAGTATAATAAAAGAATAAGAAAACCCTGGATTACAAAAAAAATTTATGAAAAAATTAAAATTAAACATAGATTATTGAAAGAAATGAAAAAGAAACAGTTTGATATTGAGCTGCGATATAATTTCAACACATTTAGAAATATGTTAAACAATGAGATAAAGCAAAATAAGAATGACTATTATACTGCAGCATTTATTCGAGCAAACGGTGATTCAAAATCTCAATGGAATTTAATTAACAAATTACTTGGTGAGGATAAATATAGCAGCATTGACACGGTTTTCACTGAAACAACTGGTGAAATAACGAATCCAATTGATATTGCTGAATGTTTTAATGACTTTTTTTCTAATTTTTGTAACAATAATCTTCCTAATAATTGTAATTCATTAAATTGTTCAAATTTAAATTTTTTTGAGAAATCCTTTTTTATATACCCTACGGATAGTCGTCAGGATTTGACAAAATTAATTCCATAACATTGAAGTGCATTGCACCATATGTAAGTGATGTCTTATCGTTTATTTTTAATTTAAGTTTTATCACTGGCGAATTTCCAGAGTGCCTGAAACTTGCAATTGTTTCTCCAATACACAAAAAAGGGGGACAAAAAGAATGTTAATAATTACAGACCGATTTCTTTACTATCTGTCTTCTCAAAGGTCATAGAAAAGATAATTAAATTTCTTGACAGCATTAATTTTTTTAGTGAGAACCAATTTGGATTCAGAAAGGCAAAAAGTACAGAGGACGCTCTTATTAATTTTCTTTCAAATGTGTATATAGCAGATAACAATAATTGTAAAGTTGCGTCATTATTTTTTGATATCAGCAAAGCTTTTGATACCGTGAATCACAGTATTCTTTTAACCAAACTAGACTATGCAGGAATTCAGGGTTTGCTACTTAAATTTTTTTAAACATATCTTACTAACAGAGTGTAAAGTAAGTGTGAAAGTAAATTCCGTTTTGAGTTCTAAAAGACAAATTTCATCTGGTGTACCTCAAGGATCAGTACTTGGACCTATTTTATTCCTAATATATATAAATGACCTGTATAACTTTAATTTGAAAAGAAAAATCACTGCTTTTGCTGATGATTTAGCTCTTTGTTACTCTGAAAGCTCTTCAATCAACTTGAGGAATAACATGCAAAATGATCTTAACTCAATAAATATCTGGTTTAGAAATAATAATTTAAAATTAAATACAGATAAAACTAAATATATGTTATTTGGTTCTGGTACTTTCGATGATTTTGGTGTCCTAAAATATCACAGTGTGACAGATGGCTGTATCTCGGATTGTATGTTCACAGTTGTAGATAGAGTAGACACCTTTAAGTATTTAGGGATTTTTTTAGATTCAAAACTATCCTGGAAAACACATTAATTATTTGAGTGTAGAATTAAATCGGAACATTAGGAAATTTTATTTTATCAGGAATAAATGTTCCCAATCCATTTTAAAACTTCTTTATTTTGCGTTAGTAAAATCTAGATTGAGTTACGGCATTACATGTTGGGGTGGGACATACTTCAGCAATCTTTCTTCACTTTTTGTCACACAGAAGTCCTCCATCCGTATCATTCTGAGTAAAAATAGACTCACGCATACATTTCCACTTTTCAATCAATTAAAGCTACTTCCTCTGCAACATCTTTACGTTTATAAAAGTTTAAAAATGTTTTATAAAAGAAGTGGTCATCTCAATCTGAAATTACATAAGTCTGGAATGCAATTTAGACGTCATACTATACAAGTACCAAGGCCAAATAAAACTCGTTTCCAAAAATTTTTCCTTTATTTAGCTACCAAAATATTTAATTTACTTCCTCAGTTAATAAAAAAACAATCTTCACGTACATCTTTTTTTATTAATTTAAAATCTTGGTTGTTAACTCAAGAAGATTTAAATTATCTGTTTGATATTGTAATGTAATCTTCTTTTATCTTGCATAGGCTGCTAAATGCCAAAATTTTTTGTTTATCAATTCCATTCCTGTTGCCACTTATTTCTTGGTGTTATATGTATGTGTGTTTTTTCCTTTCTTTTTTCTCTCATTATTTATGCCGACAGATATGTATCGGATATTGTTTTGTGGGCTCAAAAGCTTGCTTAGCCCCTAAATGTTTTGTAACTGTGTTTAAAAATCCTAAATAAAGGAAATTTGAATTCTTTTACACTATCTGTTAATTTTAAATTGTTTTCCAGTGTTTGTGACCCAAACTTTCTGTGAAGAATTAGATCCTTGTGCCCCCTCCAAAAGCTGATTCTGCATACACAGCCATGATTGTCACGATGTGAAACTGTGATAACCACATAGCAGCTAGATGACAAAACTGTGGATATTCAAGGTTGAGTTTTTACAGATCTCGGGAAAGTTTTACAATTTGAACAGACATTCCAATCCTTTACGATATAAAAAAAAAAATGTGCATTTGCAATATTGTAGGAAAAAGGTGAATTTACACCGTATAGGTGCTATCTTTGAATGCCGGCACATAGTCACAAATGTACCAGAAGGGAGAAAATCCGCAGGGAATAAAAACTCCAAAATTTGACAATTACACAGCCCCTCATTCAGGGAAACAACTTAGAGATATCCTTCATCTTATTCTTCAACAACCTGCATGTATATCAATACTGTACAGTGTACAAGGTAGTAAAACCACTTTTTGAAGGTCGGGCGATCATGATGCATGGTAAAAAGAAGGAAAAAAAAGAAAAGGGGAAAAAAATTGAGTTTTTTTTCTCCACTTTTTTCTCCTTTACACGTGAACAACATTTTTATTCATACTTTTCTGAAATTCAGGTTATTTGACCCGTTAGAGCGCATCAGTGGCATCTCTGTAATATCCTATTCTAAGTATGGATAGCTTCTCCATTTACACCAACATGCTTATTGTATTTCTTTTTAAGCATGTCAATTGTGTTAGAATTTACTACCCCCCCCCCCCAGGTTAAGCTATTCCATTTATTAACAACCCTATTTAGAGAAAATATTCCCTGCAACAGCGCAACCTAGAATTGTCCCTTACCAATCGATACTGGTTATTTTTTTTGTAAAAGCAGTCAATTGATGCCATATTAGTAATTCATGGTCCATCCTATCCATCCCGTTGAAAATTTTCAACACTTCGATCATATCTCCCGACACCTGTGTTCACCATACATCCAATGTAAACATATTTGTTCATTTCAAAAAATGTAGTCTGTCTTTATAACTCAAACCTTGTGTACCAACAAGGATACGTGTAGCACTTCTCTGCATCGTTTCAACAAAGTCAATGTCCTTCTGTAAAAAAGCTTATTATTTTTACATACATTTTAAAAATTTCCTACATATGTAAGCGTAAGAGGGTTCTCATACTAGGGGATTTCAATTACCAAGGTATTGATTGGGAGAACCTTTCATCTGGAAATCAGTATGAAAGAGACTTTCTTAAGTTGGTGCTTGAAAATTTTTTGTATCAGCATGTATCAGAAGCCACTGGGGATACTGCTATTTTCGATTTAGTTCTTACTAGTTCTGAGGATCTAGTTGAACATGTTTCAGTGGTGGAAGAGTTTTCTTCCAGTGATCATCGTATCGTCAGATTTCACTGTAACTTTTCCTCGGGTAAGGTTGATAACAAAAGACTGGTTCCTTGTTTTCGGAGAACTAACTTTGATGTTTTGAGAGGAAGGTTAGCGGAAGTTTTCAAAGACCGGTCGGAATCAGTAGGGGTGGTAAGTCAATGGGAAGAATTTAGTACGAAGCTGTCCTCTGTTTTGCACGACAACATACCCTTTGTTCGAAAAAAGCGTGTTTGTACATCGCACCCTATATGGTTCACGGATAGCGTGCAGAACCTTTATCTTGAAAAGAAAAGGGCATTCAGTGAGTATAAAAGTGGACGAAGTGACCTATCATTGTTTACTGATAAAAGAAGGCTGTTCAAGAAAGCGATAAGGGATAGTAAAAAGGAAGTTGAATCTAAGTTGGCAGATAACATTGGCTCTGACCCAAAATCATTTTTTCGATACGTCAATAATGGATGTAAGGGGACAGTTGGCCCCCTCTCGATAGGAGGCTCTAGGGTAGAGAGCAATGTAGGCATGTGTAGTGCTTTCAATGACATTTTCGCGTCAGATTTTAATGGAGATAATGATATTCAATATACAGGTGTTGCATGGGGTAATAAAACCCTCAACGATATTCAAGTAGAAGACGTAGAGGTCCTAAATCTTCTAAGAAATGTATGTGCAAGCAAAGCACCAGGACCAGATGATATCTATCCCAGGGTCCTCAGAGAATGTGCTAATGAATTGTTGGGGCCAGTCGCACAGATATACAGGAGTAGTGTTGCTGAGGGTATCGTCCCGAGAGATTGGAAACTTGCTAACGTTGTTCCGATATTTAAGAAGGGTAGTAGAGAAGTGGTGTCAAATTATCGTGCAGTGAGTTTGACGTGCTCCCTCTCGAAAATTTTGGAAATTATCATCAAAAGGCAGTTTGTGAAGTGGATAGACGAGAATAATGTATTGTCGAATAATCAGCATGGGTTCAGGAAGGGGAAGTCACGTGTAACTAACCTCCTTTGCTTCTATGATCACGTGACTAAGGCTTTGGGTAAGAGCAAAAATGTAGACGTTGTTTACCTTGATTTCCAGAAGGCATTCGATCGGGTCCAACATGGCAAACTCTTGAAGCGTTTACACGAGATTGGAATTGGGGGCAACTTGCTGAATTTGATAGAATCGTGGTTAAGAGATAGGTCGTAACGAGTTATGGTGAACGGGAAATTCTCTGGTTGGACAGACGTCACAAGTGGAGTTCCTCAAGGAAGTGTCCTTGGCCCCGTACTTTTTTCACTTTTTATCGATAAACTCGATCAGGGTATCGATGGGATTACTAGCAAATTCGCAGATGATGTGAAGCTAATGGGGGTAATCAGGAATGAAAACGATCGGGAGTTGCTCCAGACCAACTTAAACAGGATTGCAGCATGGGCAAATGAATGGAGCATGACGAACAACCCACGGTTCTCTTATGAGTTGAATGGTGTCACTATCCTGGATGCAACTAGGGTCACCGATTTGGGAATTCTCATTGACGAGCAACTTAGGTTTTCTGAACATTGTTCAGCGGTGGTCAAAAAAGCGAATAGAATGCTTGGTCTCATTTTCAAAAAGGTCTCTTAGCGTTCTCCTAAAGTCATTCTTCCGCTTTTTCGAGGATTAGTTCGTCCTGGACTGGAGTATGCTGTAAGGTTTTGGAGACCATACCTACAGAGGGACATAGAATTGGTTGAAGGGGTGCAGAGAAGAGCTACGCGTGTCCTTATTGGCACACAGGGCTTGAGTTATGAAGAGAGACTTCACTTTTTGAATATGTTTACATTGGATGAACACAGGTGTCTAGGAGATATGATCGAAGTGTTTAAAATTTTCAATGGGATGGATAGGATGGACCATGAACTTTTAGTACACCGCCAATCGACTGCTTTTACAAGGGGACACCAGTATCGATTGGTGAGGGACAATGCAAGGTTATGGTGTCGCAGGGAATTTTTCTCTAATAGGGTTGTTAATAAATGGAACAGCTTACCCCCGGAGGTAGTAAATTGTAACACAATTGACACGTTTAAAAAGAAATACAATAAACATGTTGGGGTAAATCGAGAAGCTATCCATTCTTAGAATAAGACAACCATAAGTATTCTTTATGGGCATTGTATAATATTTTATCATGTGTATATATTGTTTATAATTTGTGTTAATTGCATTTTTAATTGGGTTGCTGTTTTTTTTTTTTAAATATATGACATCCATATTTTTATGGGCATCTTTTTATGAGACACCTCGTTGGGTATTTTGCCTGTTGTGGCGTTGTATTTGTATTTGTATTTTAACTACTTAAAATCAAAACTTTATATTTCTGAGACAATGGGTTGGTAATTTGTCTGTTAACATCTTAGGTTGAAGTGGTTTTTTGCCTTTGTGAACAGCAAAACTGCTTCATTGGCTGTGTTATGAGAATTTTTTTGGAATTTCAAGTAAAATATAATTGTGTAATTTAATTTGAAAAAAATCTTATAATTTATATTTTATTCCTTACCTACACTCATATGTACATATAAAATTTATGAAAATTTAGAGTATGTGGTGAAAAAAAAACTCAGGTCATTTTGACAGGTTCCGGCCCTTCTAGGTGTAACAAAACTGTGGTTCTTCTAGTGTTAGGGGTCATTCAAGTATTACGTCAGCATTGAGGGGGAGGGGGGTTTTGGATTTGATGACTTTCGATTTGATGGCAAGGGGTGAGGGGGGTTTGAAGGTTGCTTACATCATTAACCACCCCTTTTTGATGATATGAAGTATTCTAACCTGCTGACGAAATTTTGCTGGTTGGGGGGAGGGTCAGTGTTTTGCTGACTTTTCCTGACGGGGGGAAAAGGGTCAAAAATGGCTGAAAATCTGCTTACATAATACTTGAATGGCCCCTTAAGTCACACATTGAGTTTTATTTAACCTTTGTATAATATGCTTGTGTAGAAATTTTCTTATTAATTTATGAATTCACTCTTTCATTTTTCAGGCTTTCTCTCCTAATTTGAAGTATGTTGTGTCTGTTGGCTCCCAGCATGACATGATTGTCAATCTCTGGGAATGGAAAAATAATGTCAAAATTGCTTCCAACAAAGTATCCCGAAAAGTGAGTGCAGATTTATTGGAACATAATAATATTGTGTTTGATGCCATATGAATAACAAATTGCAAAATTATGTATAAACCTATTTGAAGAATAAATTATAATCTATGTGCTACTGTGTATGCTGTTGTCAGAGGTGCTGACAAATAAAACATTGAAAAGTGGAAACTGACTGTCACCACTTATCACGTTGTCCACTGAAAAACAGATTATTTGCTTTAGTTTCCATTGTGCATTTGTAGAAACAGCTTACTGACAACTTTCTGCAGCTGAAGTTTTGAATCACATTCAGGTAAGGGTGTACTGATATCTCTGTCCCTTTCTTGTTATGTGTTAAAATATGAGAAACAATATGCATATATGTAGCCTATATTTGAATCTATTAAAGAAAAAGTAAATAACGGGTTTTTTTTTTACTAGAAACAGCACTTTAATGTTTTATCTGTAGCTATTCGAGGGGCATTCAGACAGATGCCTGATATATTGCCATTTCAAAGTATTCCTAGGGACCTCAAGCTTCCAGGGTATTTTTTATTTTATTTTACTATTCAACGAATCAAAAAAAAATTCTCCCCTACCCTTTCTTTTTGGGATGAAATAAAAAGGTTTATACAACAGATATGGAAAGTTGGCCAAATGAGGAGATATCAATGTTTCAGGAAAAGAAAATTCGTCTCTGCCCTCACATGGACACGAAGCCCAGTCTCTCATTTGCTGGAGGAGTGCTTTACCAACTAAGCTATAAAGACAGAATTTCCCCTCCTTGGAGCATATGTATACGCTGAATGGCTCAGTGCGATGGACGGAGGCAACATTCTACTAATAGCTCACAAATCTCTTGTATTAACAAGAGAGAGTGATGTCTTTCGTCATAAAAATGTTTATTGCCATAAAAAATATTGAGAGGACTTTGTCTCCCTAACATTCCCACATTTACACCTGAAAATTGTGCCTTGTATAATATACCTAGTATGGGACCCCCTAATCTTCAGCATCCATTTGATGAATCATCATCATTCCCCAACATTTGCACATTATTGTAATCTTTCATGTTCTCATGAATGAAATAACTTTTTGTGTTTCAATTCAGGCCACATTTCCAAAATGAATATGTTCCAAAATGATGAAGTTCTCAATTCATGCATTGCAGATAATCATTTTGTTGTGGACCATTATTTTTCTGATATGTGTGGCATGAGAATTTTTATTATTGCTTTGTTGAGGGCCTGAATTATGGGACTTTTGATGAAAATGTAATATAACATTCATTTTGAATAATGAATATCAGCTGATTTTGAATCTTTAGCATACATATAATTAATTGTCATTTTTTTCTATTGTTTTTATATTATTGAGCGACTCTGCGTTACAGTGTGTGAAATTGTATTTCATTTTCAATTTAAAATGTTAAGGTAGTGCAAAAATACTTTCAACCTATTTGCATCTGGAAATGTGCAAAATAGTCAGTACCACCAAGAGAAGAATAATCTGCCGGCATTTAGTACCAGGTTCATCTTTATGCATGAGCCCACTCAGACATAGCCTGACAAGATCTGATGCAAATTGGGGGGGCCAGCCCCTACTAGAGATAGGTCTCTGCACTGTTTTCCATAAACATCATTCACACTACCTAGCAAGTTTGCCACATTTTAAAACACAGCATCCTATTTCGTTTATTTTTATTTTGGCATAGAATCTTCCTGATTGGCTCACAAATACCACATAGTGATTGGATGTGGGGCATAGAAATCACAAATTCTGAGCCGGATCATTTCTTTTACTCAAAACGATTATACTGGCACGAGCAGGGAATTTTTTCCCTGAATATTCTGAGGGAAAATGGACTACTTACTGACATCGCAAGCAGACTACGGAGGCCTTCTATCTCTAGGACGTTCTGCGAACCTCCCTGATATCATGATCTGGTGATATTAGTAGGCTAGTATTTCCACCCAGTTAGAGAATTCCCAGAGTTTCACTGTCACGTTGATGAAGAAATGATCCTTAAAAATGAGTACTTGAAGAATTTTACTCCTTTTCAGGGATTCATTTTCTACATACATTCATTTCGCTCCAACTTCACAGCGAGAGACAGAGAGGGGAAAAAAACATTTTGCCCAAGGAGCCATGATGTTGAGACAATCCTGTTTGGCATGTAAAACCTGCTTGTTTATCAATATTTGGGGATATGGGACAGTTAACAAATTCAGAGCAAAGATGCAAATAGATCGAGAGAAATGCAGGAGTGAAATTTTTCCAGTATTTTTGTTTGAAAAAAAAACAAATTCAAAAGCTATAACACAGAAACTGCCACTCAGATGGCCGAAAAAATGCTCATAAGAATATGGGTGTCAAGTAAAAATTTAAACATTCAACAACCGAATATAAAAGCAATTTTTATGAAAGAACTAAAAACTATGAGAAGAAGAAAGAAAAATACGATAGACATGTTGGGGTAAATGGAAAAGCTAGCTATGCTTAGATAAGACAACCATAAATATATTTTATGGGCATTGTATTATATTATACATTGGATAACATTAGATTATATTGTATACTAGTCTTTAGTTTTTTTAATTGCATTATCAATTGGGTTGCTGTATTTTAGAAATATAAATGACATCCATATTTGTTATAGGCATCTTTTTCTGAGCTACCTCGTTAGGCATTTTGCCTGTTGTGGCTTTGTATTTGCATATGTATAAGAAATTATGGTTATCTTCATCTAAGTATGGATAGCTTCTCAATTTTTCATAATAGAGATATATCTCTTTTTGAATGACAAAAATGAAAAAAAAGTTATCGAAAAAAAGTCTCAGGGACACTTTTTTTTTACCTGCTAATAAATAAAATAAAGTTGGCAATGTAAAGTTTGTTGATAATTCATGATGAAAAAATTAAATTTAACCATGTTAAGAGAGAGGCAAATCCGACTAGGCATTTTGCCTATTTCAGCACTTAACTTGATATTCATGCTTGAGATTCGTAACATGTTCCATATATTTGAGTATTTTATTTTCAACTTGGACAACAGCCGATACTCTGAATAATTTTTTTGTCAATTGCATTTTTATTTCCCTTTTTTTTATTTGTGTTTCTCGCTTCTTTTTTCATCACTTATGGGGGAACAACATATTCTTAATTTATCTGTTTTACTACAGCATGAGTTGCATTCTCAAAACGAAGTCTTCAGATGAAACATTACTGCAGCTTGATGTTGCAACCAAGAAATGTTAACCCCCCCCCCCCCACCCCCACCCTTAACTTATAATATTATAATAAAACCTTCCTTCTGGTTAGCTAATGCCAGAAGAAAGACATTTTTCCATGTTTTGCAATACTGATCAAAAACTAAGCATGTTGAAACATGTGCTTTTCCGAAATAATAGATGTCACTAAACTTAAACACATGGTAAAGTGAAAATGTAACAGGCAAGCTGTTAACAAGGATGTACAGTAATACTTTTATTCACGAGACACGTGAGATTTAAGTTGTATCGAGAGAGAAGACATTCTCGAGAGTTCGATTTTAACCTTCATCACGAAGAGTTGTGTGTTTCGCATGTTAATGCAAAATAAAGGAATGCTTCATGTTCGTCGCTTCGACCATCTCACCAATCGTCACATTGGCGCCCAACGTTTAAAATAGACGCGTGAGTGTTTTTAGCTAAGCGGACATTTTAATTAGGTAGCAAGTGAGTGAAAATGTCTTACTTAGCGAAATATCGAAAAGACGAACTCCGTCGCCTTGCCGAAGAGATGGGCGAACCTACCGAACCCGAGATGAAAGTGATTACGTCCACTTAAGTGAAGAAGCTGATTACGTCCAGTAAAGAATACGATGAGGTCTTCGCAAAAGGGGTGCTACAGACCCTCGTAGAAGAGAGAATTCACCAAGAAGAAGCAGAAGAAAGAATTCGACGAGAAGAAACTGGGGAGAGGATTCGACGGGAAGATGCCGAAGAGAAAGAGAGAATTCGACGAGAAAAAGCCGAAGAGAGGAACCGGCGAGCAGAAATGCAGTTCGAACTCGAGATACTGAGGATAGAAGCGGAGAAGTGCCAAGCTTCCGTTCGACCAGCTGTGACAAATCGGGACTTTCAAATGTCGGTTCCGCGTTTTGAATCATCAGATGACATTTCATTGTTCCTGGTCCTGTTCGAACGACACATGGGATTACACCAGATTCCGGAAGAATTGTGGATTACGTATCTCATCAATAGTTTACCGAAGGAGGTGGCTAGGATCTGTGCCAGGGAGCCTGACGAGAAGTTCAAGGACTATCGGTATCTCAAGGAACTGCTGTTAAAGCGATTTAAGCTACATGCGGACAGATTTCGACAGCTTTTTGTAGAGCATCGGAAGAACTCGGAGAGTTCATGGCGTGATTTTTATTTTGAGTTGAAAACGTATCTTGAAGGGTGGTTAACAGAAGTTAAGGTCACAACATTCGAGGACTTGATTAATCTAGTCATAGCTGATCAGATGAAGAAGAAGTGCCCTCCACAAGTGAAAGAACATTTCATCGATGTATGGGCCATGTTGATCTCCCCATCGGAACTAGCGGAGAAACTCGACGCGTATGAAGATGCCAGGAGTACTTTCCCAAAGAAATTCAACCAGCAGTACGATGTCGAGGGTCGTCGAAAGCAAACACCAAGGAAATATCCATGAACATCATCAAAACCAGTGATTCGTGCAGATGAACAGACACTTCCCATGATCAGCCTGGATGAACAGCGACCTGTAAGCTGCTATGGATGTGGATATCCGGGGGTAATTAGAGCGCAGTGTCCGACCTGTAATCCCGAAATGACAGCGACAACTGCTCAGTTTGGTCAGTTGGAACTGAATCTATGCTGTTCTGTTACAAAACCCGTAGCATTGTTAAAAATTCATGTAAATGGCAAAGTGGGAACTGCCTGTGCCGACAGCGGTGCTACGCACTGTATCGCAAGTGATACTCTGCATCGTATTTTGAAAGAGCAAAACGCCAAATTCCATCGGGAAACTATCGAGATGCGTCTTGCAAACGGACAACAATCAACGGTGAATGTGTGGACCACAACGGACCGTACCCTGTGCTAGCCCAGAGATCGCCTACGAGGTACATAGTCGCTGATCCGGCCAAATCGGGTGTCTCTGTCAGCGTATATCGTACTTCTGCTCTCACACCATGTGCGAAACCGGATGCTGTATCCGTAGTGTCATCACGAAAGAAGGGACGACCACTCAAAGTTGGAACTAACAAGAACACTGAACAACTTCCCATAACGCCTATTGCTGGTTCCTTGCCGCGACGTCCGCGAAACCAAAGGGGGAGTATGTAACAGGCAAGCGGTTAACAAGGATGTACAGTAATACTTTTATTCACGAGACATGTGAGATTTAAGTTGTATCGAGAGTTCGATTTTAACCTTCATCACGAAGGGTTGTGTGTTTCGCATGTTAATGCAAAATAAAGGAATGCTTCATGTTCGTCGCTTCGTATACACCTCACCAATCGTCACAAAAATAGTTTTCAATTATATATTTCTCGCAAAAAAAATAGCCAGGAGAAGGATATTTCATAAAAACACTCCTCTTTTTCCCTGAATAAATATAATTTGTGAATTAATTTACAATTGTAATTGATAAAATTTCAAACATTTGGTTTGTTAGAAAAAAAACAACAGAATACAGCATATAACAGGGGGGCAAGAGCTGTGCTGAAACGGTTCTCTTGCTACATGGTGCGCCAAGGCGCTGAATCCCTTCACATTTGCGTCAATTCTTATTTGTGGTTCACGGAGGTACTGCTAATTCACTGTTGTGCGTCAAGTACCTGGAATTTGGGTAAAAGAAACATGTGAAAATTTTGTTCACGGGATGTGTTCATTCCGAGGAAAGGAAAAAGATACGGGGGAAACCAATATTTTTAACTTCCCACCATGTACCACAATCGCGTTATTTCGTGTTCTTGTAAAGTAGTTCTACTACCTTGAAGTACAAAATCCTGTACTGTTATTGGTATAACCCGCAGGCAATCAGAGTCCTTGAATGAATATGCTAAATTTTCCTATTTCGGAGAGCGTTTTTGGTCCAGCGGGTTATATACTGAAAATAACGGTAATTTCGTGGCTACCAACCTGCATTCAAAGACAGCATATCTTGTAAGGAAATGTACTATGCAGTTGTAATTGTGTTAAGGTGTGGGTGGCCGCAGACACCCATACTTTTGCAGTGTTTTGTTTTTTGTTCTTGTTTTCAGTTAACAACTCTATTGATAATGGAGTTGGTTGGTCCTAACGGCAGGATCATTTACTATTCTTGTGTGACGTCATGACTTGGTCCTGACGACCTTGATCATGACGCCATTGGTCGCTCCCTCCGTTTTTCTATGACATCACCTGAAACCAAAGCCTGGGATTGGTTGGCTCTTTTGGCTGCCGGACCTGTTGTGCCGTTACTGCCATGGTTTTTCTGCTATATAAGAAAGGTGTGCCGCTGCGTCGATGGTTCTCTGTTCATGGGCTGTTGCTGGTTACCTCCACGTTACGAACTGAGACCTTTTTTTAAGGTGAGTGAAGCCTATTTCTAAACCTAGAAGTTTTGTAAGATGGCCGACGAAATAGGAACGTGGCCCGGTGTGTCACAATCTACGGCATAAATTCGCTTTATTTTTCACAAGATTGCACACGCGCCTTTGGTTTGCTCGTTTAAATCACCAAAAATTTTCATCGATTGTTGGGAAAAAACAGGATCTGTACAAACTCCAGCAAAAATATCCATAGTTTTGTCATCCAGCCACTATGCAGTTGTGTGTTTATCGTCGGCGGTTGCCGACCGTGACGATTTCACATCGTGAAAATCCGGATTTGGCAAACGGGGCAGCTCGAGGAAAAAATCTCTACCCATGCAGAACCTATTTTTGGCGCTACTGACCACGTTTTTTTTGGTAGACAAAGCTTTTTTCACCCTTTCAACTCCATTTGGTACACCACCTAAAGCGACGCCCAATATGGCCGCTTGGTCCACTCCTGCATTGGCGGGTGGAGGGGCATGCTCTTAACAATAGTCAAAGGAAGGAGTTTGTGCTATATAGGTCCTATAGGAGCATGCTCATTTTACATAACTTCTGTGAAATACCTATTATATATAAATGTCCTACCTTTCCAAAACATGTTGGAGAGAATGAAATGTTTGCACCCTCTCATTTTTTGTGCTCCCTCTCGTGCATTGTTGGGATGGTACATTACTCCCTCAGGTATTGCTGGGATGTTGCTTAACATTGTATCACCAACAGAACTATCAATTATGTGCGATGAATGGGTTGCACTACAATTCAAAGAATTAAAAGAAGTAATAATCAGTTCAGAGAATAGATAGTTTAATATTGGGCAGATATATTCAAACTTTGTAAGCTTGAAAGCAGCAGCCCAAAATTCAAAATTTTTCCAGTTTTGGTGAAGGTGTTTTATCTTTAGCCAGTGGCTTCGGAGCCGGGGGGGGGGGGGGGTGCTGTGGGTGCTCGAGCACCCACACTCTCTTGTAGAACGGGGCAGAGCACCCACAGAATTGATTCAGGAATAAAAACCTCCTATATAGATTTCTGATTTTTTCCCCGTAAATATCGAACACGAAGAAAAAAAAAAATTAAAGGAAAAACTGCCTGTTTTTCCTCTCTATAAGTCTTGAATCTTGCTGAAGTCCCCGCTGCCATCACAATTGATAGAGCCTTTAGGCGCTGATACAGCAAACATTTTACTGCAGTGTTTTCGCCCCCCCCCCCCCCCCCCCCCGCTTTCTGACATTTCTGCTTGTGCCTCTTTTCCCTGTTTTGCCTAAGGGATGGAGGGTATCCAGATACATATGTTTTGGTGTGGCGTCAGAACCCGGGGGTGCTGCTGCTGCTGCTTCTTGAGCACCCACAGTGTTTTGCTGTAAACAAAAACCTAACAAAGAATGAAAAATCTTTTTTCTTCATCCTATACCTTTTGTTCTGTCCTGTTGCTCTACTTATCCAGTGGTTATTCCCACAGCTTCATTCACCTACAATGGATATTTTTGGAACCCACACACGCTTTTTTTTACGATTCTGTCCACGCAGGCAGGGGCGCAACTAGGGGGGAAGCAGGCGGGTCTGGTGCCCTGGGTGCTGAACCAGGAGGTTCGCCGAATTCATTCTTTAAGTGCTTCCTCTTCATGCAAGTGTAACGTTACCAAATTGGGCCCCGTGGAAATCGTCTTTATTCTAGTCATTGTTTTACCTTTGTCTCCGGGATCGACCGGTAGGATCGTGTGTCCGCCGATCGGTCTCCAATTTGTTATGTTTGGATGTCGGATTTAATATTATAATGTTTACAGTATTTCCTTTTCTCATGAAGTTATGTAAATCAGATACAAGCTAATACCGCACCTTCTATGTTGTGATTGGTTCTTCAGTAAGGCATTGTGGGAATGCTGCTATATAAAAGCCAGCTAGAGATGTGCTGACTCACTACCTACTTACTGACTACCTCTCTACCTACCTACTTCCTCACCTACGACTAACGACCGACTTAATCAGTAAGGCGTCACGCCCTGTCATGGTGTGAGCCAGATCGTCTCATAAGTAACGATGAAGTTACAATAGTAGAAGTGTGCCTTGGCACTTATCTCGTCTCATCGCACGTAAGGTTTCAATGTCGTCGTGATCCAGTGATCGGTTAGTGGCCAGACCGGCCACCCGTGGACTTTCATCTCCAGTTCCATGTGCAGTGGCTGAGCTTTCATCTCAACGTGTGTTTACACCAAAGTCGTCTGAAGCTGGTGACGACGAGTCTTTGGCTGTGTGGCAGACACCTGGGAGTATCTACCGGACGATGTGATAAGACGTGAAAACCTGGACAACGGCGGTGAGATCGATTCATATTTTTGTTTCATTGTGACAGTGAGAGAAAAGACTAACTGTGATAATTGTGATAAAACGTTAATTAATAGTTTAACATATAAAAGGGCCTGTGATAATAGTGATTACGCTGATTAATGGTTTAACAATATAATTGAATAAATGTTATAGTTCTATCTAAACTTTGTCTATTCCATTGTTGTCATCCACTCAATGTTTACTGGGGGAAAAAATATTAAGAACCGGGAGGTAACGATCAAGAACGTTGCAAGGGATGCAAAAATTCCCGCTTGTCCCGCGTGACAAAGTATCTAGTTGGGGCCCTGCACGCGGGCGTCCTTCCATTATCTTAGGGTAAAAGTATTTTACAATAAATGAAATTCTGCATTGATGGGGTGATGCAGACACACATTTCATTTGAATAAATGAATGCCTTCAAAGATTTCTTAAGGAAAATTTGTCTCCTTGTTTATGACTGATACCAGCAGACATATGCGTACTCAAAGGGGGGGGGGGTTCTAACCCTCCCCCCCTGAGCTAAGATTATAGTGTTATTTTACAGCAAAAAAACTTAACCCCCCCCCCCCCTGAAGGAAAAAAAATCTGAACCCCCCCCCCCACCTTGAGAAAATTCAGCGTACGCCTATGCCGGCAGATATGGGATAATTTGCTTACAAGTCTTCACAGTGGTGCAATTGTGCTTGCATTTATTTCCTTTTATTTCCTTAAACCAGCGGTTCTCAACCGGTGCTCCGCGAAGTCCTTGGGGCTCTATGTACACTTCGGGAAGGGCTCCGCAGTCACTCGAAGAAAATAAAATAAATTAGTAAATGATAAATAAATAAAAGAGACGAATCTACAGAGCTCCTTCATAGAAATTATATATTAAAAAGGGCTGCACGAGTAGATAAAGATTAAGATCCGCTGCTTTAGACTGCTCATCAAGGTAAGTTCTCTGAGTTCTTGATGTTTGAGTTTGGACCTTCTTTCATTTGAAGCAGCTAGGTTAGCAATAGTTCCACTTATACAATATCAAGTGGTTCTCAAGTGTTTGCCAACCACGGCTCCCTCGTGCATGGCTCCTCCAGGATGTGGAGGCCATGAGATTGCGAGGGCTCAAAAGATGCCAGGCTAATGGTATCTTTTGCGGGGGGCCGCAACCTGACATTCACGGACCCCTTTATAATGAATTTATAGCGTGAAAAACAAAAAATGACGAGAATCGTCCCATCGTTTCTCCTCCGCCTTTTAGAAGTTATGAAAGAAATCAATTTAGAGCATGGAACAGGTACGCATCAATATTGCAAAGTCACAGTGAACCCACTAGGAACCGTGCACTTTTTAGAACCACTGATATCTAAATTTGTTTATGTAAAAAAACTTTGTTACATTAATGTATAGCAAAAGACTATATTGGGCAGGAGCAACTCATTAACAGGGTTACAGTCCGGGGCCCCGGGGCGATTCTCTTATAATTTTTTGGTTTGCACATTGTAAATTAACTATAGAAGGGTACATGAAAAGTTTAGTCTGAGGCTCTGCTGCGGGAGGATACAAGGAATATCTTCCGAAAAATCTTTCGGTACTAACCTTAAAATTAAGCATTTTAAGATGAAAGAATTTAATTAAAATATCATATATATATATATATATATATATATATATATATATATATATATATATATATATATATATATATATATATTATATATATATATATATATTATATTATATATATATATATTATATTATATATATATATATATATTATATTATATATATATATATATATTATATTATATATATATATTATATATATATATATATATATATATATATTATATTATATATATATAATATATATATATATTATATTATATATATATATATTATATATATATATATAGAGGTACTTTCTGTATATACCAATATGATATTTTAATTAAATTTTCTTAAATATTTTCAATTTTTATCAGTTATCTATTTCTGATCACATGGAGGCCCAGTCTTCATTCCTTCCTGCGCACTCTTCTGGAGCTATGGTTCCATTTGGAGCAATATTTTTGTTTGGAAATCAAACAGTGCCGAGTACAGCCACGGTTCCTACTTGAAAGGGGTGTGCCACGAGATCGGCCAAGACAGGGTGCCGCTGTATACAGTATTTCCAAGGTAGAATTGGCGGCTTGTGGTGGGAAATTTGGGGGGGGGAAAAGTGCCAAAACAAATTTTCATTCTTGGTAGGAGCCCTGTTAGCTCCCCATCAGTTGGGGGTATGATTTTTAGATCTTTGTTTAAAGGTAGCCCTGCGCATGATCACATGGGCTCGAACATTTTTTATTTCGGTTCTTCCGAAGGATTTCAGGAGGGTCAGTGATCTTGGATGAGGAAACGATTCACTTTTTATTCTTTTATTATATACCGAATATTATTCCTTAAAGGGGTATGCATCTGTGACCATCACATGGGTTCCGCGTGACAGAAGGAAGACCCCTTTCTCAAACCGATAGAAATCTCGTTGTTTTTTCATTTTCCATTTTGTTGAAGCAGACCAGACCTAGCAGTTGCAAAAGGTGCGTTACCACCTGTTTGTAAAATTAGGGGGGGGGGGCGCAATTTTCGTAAAAGAAATCCTTTTCTTCTGAAATGGGAAACATGATTTTTTTTTCCCTCCTGAAACTTACTTTTCATGGGAGAAGAAACAGCTTCCAGTTTCAAACCCTGATAATATCAAAAAGTGCTCCTTTCTATTACAATTAGTGAAGGAAGAGCATATGCAAAGACGGGGGGGGGGGTCTTTCAGTTTGACCAACATCCCCTTGGGTGCGGAAGTAGCAGTGGATATATTTGTGTGGGATAAATGGTACGTCGGTATTAGGGGGGGGGGTAACTCTAAGGAAGCAAAGAAAATTTTGAAACCATTGATATTGCTCTTTCTTTTTTTTCCGAAATTCTTTTATTTTACGCAGAACAATTAGCTCTTCTGCAGAACAGTTTGGGAGAAATTTAAGAAAAAGTGCAAAAAAAAAACCACTATTACATGTATGGGGATTTTTACCACAGAACATTTCCAGTCAGCTGAGGGTTCGTCGCAGAACAATGCTAAACATTCTGCTTTGGGGCTCCTACGGATTTATGGACAGCCCTGCAGGATTCATAGTGTCAATTACCTCCAGCACTACTTCAGACATTAGTCGAGTCCATGCCACGTCGTGTTGCGGCACTTCTGCGTGCTCGCGGAGGCCCTACACGATATTAGGCAGGTGTACTAGTTTTTTTTGGCTCTTCAGTGTACTTGACATCCTACTCAGTTTGGTGATTTTTTGACGAATAGTATGACTAATTTAGAAAAATGTGCGAAGTGGCCTATTTTATTGAGGGCTGGGGTCTGGAGGGGGGCATGTATACCTAATTTAGGCCTATTTGGAATATTTTAAATTAACCAAAAAATTGCATTTATATAGTTCTTCTGTACATTTAAAATATTGGTAGATAACTGTTAAATAAATAAATTTAGGCTTCATAAAATTACAATGAGGGATAAAGTTTACTCTCATGACAGCAGATTTAATGTTTGTTAATAATCTGTGCTTTCAATAATCTGGATAATATTAGAATAGTGTTGAAATTTGTGCAATGCTATTTAAAATATCATTTTTAATATTTATGTAATTTCATTTAAAGTATCTGTTTTTTACAGGTTAAAGCAATATCCTTTTCTGCCAATGGCAATTATTTTGTTACTGTTGGAAATAGACACGTTAAATTTTGGTATCTCGAATGCTCACGTAATGCCAAAGTAAGTTATATTTGGTTTCTGACGTATCTTTGTTTGATTTTTTTTTAAAGTGATTCGAACTAATAATTTTTATAAAAAATATGTATGTGTAAATATTCTCTTAGGCTTTTATGGTCAGCGTTCAATGACATGTATTCAACTTCTAGACCATTATGTCATGATTTAGATAGTTTCCATCCTGTTGTTTGTCCATATCTGTAGTAGACATCTTCAGAGATTTACTAACAAGACTAGTACAGAATTGTTACTTATATACATGCCTGAGGAATATATTAGACTTTTGTGGCTATCATTAGCACTACGATGAAATGATTTCTGTCTCTTTGGTTTTCAAAAATAATTGAATAAATTCAATGAGCATAATTTCATTGCAGTTACTATTGCACTTGAACTGTTATGCTTGTCACTCATGCGGGTGAAACAATTATTTCATTCCCTCACCCATGACAACAAGAGCTCAAAATCTTTATCATACTACTAATATTCATCCTTAATGCATCCACCTAATTCATATTAATGATTTTGTTGCTTGATTTTATCTAATACAAGTACAGATATTTTAGAAGGGTAATCTAAAATTTTAATAACTTTATCAATGAGGAAAGATGTAATAATGAGTCCTTTTCTATAATGAAAATGCATGAGCTGATTCTTGATAAATGTCATTTTATTTTTGCGGTATGGAAATGAACATTTATTGAGCTTGATCAGTAAAATCAACATCAAGTAACAAAAAGCATTTGTCATCAGGGTTGGTAAAAAAACCGGTCTTTGGTTTAAACCAGTTTTTTTTTTTTTTTAAATAGAAAAACATTAAAAACAATAAAATTTCTGAAAAATCATTCAAACTTTTAATAATTAATTAAAATAAAATGTTTGTTTATGTAATTAACCCTGTATAAATATTTCTTACATTTTAACAAAAACCAACTTTTGCAATTTAATTATTTTTTGCTTAACTCAATGCATTACTTTGTGTTTGAAAAAATTCTTTTAATGATATTATTAATCATATAATATGTAGGATTTTTATTTTTAGTTATTTTTATTGTCGTTAGATGGTGCTGTGGCACGCAAGTGAATAAGTAGTATTGTAAAGATTAGTTTTGGCAATAGTGAGTTTGCCGGGAGTAGTCGGCGGGAAAGGCTGAGTTTTTTTTTGTATGTCTGTGTATGATCATCCTGTATGTTTTGTGCGCATAATAAATGTTTAGAAAATGGAGGCTGTGTGCTTTTCTCTGTGAAGAGCCCACAGAGAAATTGGGGGCCCGTCCGGGATCGATGTGAATTCATCGGATTTGGATGTGAGGGCGAATCGTCTTGATTCGAGTTTCCTCTTCAAGTCGCGCTGATTCAAGTGAGCCATCCAAGCTCGGAGGTTCGATGATCGCAAGGAGGTTTTGTCTATGTTGGAGCCGACTCAATTTCAATTTGTCGTATTTTGATGTGATGACGAGTCGTCTTGATTCTAGTTTCGTTGGCGGAGCGTGCTGATTCAAGTAAGCCACCCAGGTTCGACGGTTGCAGAAAGTTTTCGTCTAAGAGGGAGTCAGCTCGACTCAAGAATTCACGATCAGTTTCGCCTTCGTAAGACTATCCTAAAAATTTCGCGACCGGTTTCATGTTCACGAGACTGTGCTGAAGATTTCGCGATTGATTTCATGTTCGCGAGACTGTTGAGGATTTCGCGATCAGTTTCGTCTTCACAAGACTGTGCTGGAGATTTCAAGATCGGTTTCGTCTTCGCCGTGGGTCGCCAAGACTCGAAAAGTATTACGGACACATTTATCATTCCACATTTGTGGATCGCGATAAGTGTTTCGTGCCCGTGAAAAAAAAAAAAGTGTTTCTGACCGAAAGTACATTGCAGTGTCATTTACGTCCTTTTACACGAGGTCGCCATGTCTTATTTGGCACAGGGCATCAAAGAGGACTTGAAGGTGCTCGCGAGTGAATTAGGGTTGGACACCCCCCCCCCCCCACCTAATTTCAAAATCATAGATCTCAAGAACGCTATTCTGAAAAGCGAAGAATATGACGAGGAGTTTTGCAAAGAGTTGTTAAAAACTATCGTAGGTTATAGAAAAGTAGAGCAGCGGAGGAGAGACACAATAGAAGAGCAGCGGAGGAAAGACGCAATGGAAGAGCAGCGGAGGAAAGACGCAATGGAAGAGCAGCGGAAGAGAGACACAATGGAATAGCAGCAGAGGAAATATGAAATCGAGGAGCAACGGAGAAAAGATGAAATCGAGGAGCAACGGAGAAAAGATGAAATCGAGGAGCAATGCAGGAGAGACGCAATGAAAGAACAATGTATGAGACTGGAAATAGAGAAACTGAAAATCGAGGTTGAATCCCGATCAAGGGGAAAGACTCAGTTTGAAAACACTAAGTCCAGGCAGAGAGTTCCAAAACCTGATGCAAAGATTTGATATGAGCGACGATATAACTCTCTACCTTGTGCTCTTTGAGCGGCAAGCTCGCCGGGTATCACTACCAAAGGAGGAATGGGTCACTCATCTTCTAGGACTATTACCTCATGAAATAAACCAACTGATTGCACGAGAGCCCGAAGAGAATGTGGAGAATTACGACCTTGTAAAAGAACTGTTGATGAAAAGATTCAAATTGACGGCGGAAAAGTTTCGTCAGCTGTTTGTCTCGCATCAGAAGAAGCAGACCAGTACTTGGCGAGATTTTCATCACAAATTATGTGCATATTTTGATGGCTGGACGTCCGCTTTAAAAGTAACAACATTCGATCAGTTAAGAGATTTGATCATCACGGATGAAATTAAAAAGCGAAGCCCAGTTGATTTCCCGAGATTATCATTTAGACAAATGGAGTAATTTTGTGTCTCCTACCGAACTGTCAGAAAAGCTTGATGATTACAAAAGTGTTAAGAGACCTGTCAAAACATCGCATGCTGGTGAGTGGGAACGACAAAAATTCCCGAAACCAACATTCCAAAATTTCCAGGATAAGTTCTGCAAAATCAAGGATGGTAAGAATAAAGCAGGAGAGGGATGGAAGTCTGGAAATAGACAAGCCGAGAAGAACGAAAGTCAGATGAGATGTTTTGGGTGTGGTAACATGGGCCACTTGAAGTTCCAGTGTCCCGAATTATTCAAGAAGACAAATTACTCAACATCGTTCAACAAGGACAGCGAGAGGCAGAAAACGTCAGATACTCATATTACCGAACACAGTGACAGTACCGAAGTTGGAGAGGTTCCTACTAAACAGATGAAATTCAAAAATTTGACAGTTTGTGCACTTGTCGACACGGGCAGTGCAGTCTGCTGTTGCGTGAGGATGTATACAGACAAGCTGTTGGCGTTCCAGAATTGACGCTAAAGCCCATACTACTATCTGGAATTGGGGCGGGACAGGTGTGGACTAAAGGATCCTTTGAACACGAAGTTGAGTTCGACGGAAATAGCTTCACCCTTACGTGGCATGTTGTACCCACAACACAACTGAACTTTCAAGCAGTGATTGGAGCTGGAATCCGAAAACAGGCTTCATTGCACTTAGACGAAAGTGAAGTCACTTTTCGTAAAGAGGAGAGAGGATATTGGCTCATGCAGATATCTGAATTGGATCAAGACCAACTTGAACTGGGTCACATTTGTGATAGATAAGTGAGAGAGAAGCTAAGTAAGACAGTTTTTTTCTTACAGGCCGGAAAAGACTGAAAAAAAAAATGTCTCTATGAGAATTATTCCAATGATGAAACACCTGTATATCAGAGAGCTCGACGCCTATCATTTTTTGAGAGACAAGCAGCGAACAAGCACATCCATGAATGGCTGGAAGAAGGAATTATCAGACCAAGTTCTTCTGACTATGCCAGCCCAGTGGTATTGGTGAAGAAAAAGGACAACACAACTAGGTTATGTGTTGATTACAGAAAATTGAACAGGAAGCTCGTCAAAGACAGGTTTCCTTTGCCGTTGATAGATGCTTTAGATAAGTTGCAGGGGGCAAAGTTGTACACCACACTAGATCTTAAAAACGGGTTTTTCCACGTAGATGTTGATGAAGACTGCAGAAAGTACACTTCCTTCATGGTTCCCGATGGTCAGTTTGAGTTTAATAAGGTCCCATTCGTGTTAAGCACCAGCCCAAGTGTCTTTCAGCGGTATGTTTTCAGCATTTTCAGGGACCTCATGAACAAAGGTTTTGTTAGTATTTATATAGATGACTTGATCATCCCCGCGGCTGATGAAAGGGATGGCTTGGATATGTGAGAAACTGTTCTAAGAGTGGCGTCAAAATATGGCCTCGAGATCAAATTTAAAAAAATGTCAATTTTTGAAACGACAGGTAGAGTTCCTTGGCCATATTGTAGAAAATGGGTCGATACGCCCGTCTACGGAAAAGACACTAGCAGTGAAAAAATTACCTGTCCCAATGAGCATGAAGCAAACACAGAGTTTTTTAGGACTTGCGGGATATTTCAGAAAGTTTATCCGAGGATACGCCAAGATCGCCAAACCACTAAGTGATTTGTTGAGAAAAGACCATACATTTGATTATGGTCCCGAACAAGAAGAAGCATTCAAGAAGCTCAAAACATTACTAACCGAAAGTCCAGTGCTAAGTATTTTTCAACAAGGGCGGAGAATAGAGTTGCATACAGATGCCAGCAAACATGGTTACGGTGCAGTATTACTACAAGAAGCTGATGACGGAAGCTTACATCCAGGTTACTACATGTCGAAAAAAAACAAGTCCCGCTGAGGAGAAGTACAGTAGCTATGCGTTAGAAATACTAGCAATTATCGAAGCCTTGAAGAAATTCCGAGTATATCTGTTGGGTACTAGATTCAAAATTGTCACGGACTGTTCAGCATTTCAGAAGACCATGGACCTTCTTCTGGAAGAATTTGACTATGAAATCACTCATAGACCCTGTCAGAGGATGCAGCATGTCGACGCCTTAAGTAGACACCCAGTCATGATAGTTGGGAATGACACCTTGACGGCGAAACTGAAGAATACCCAATTAGAAGATGAACAAATTTGTGCCCTTAGAACATTGCTTATTGACAATGAATCTGAAGAATACTTTGTAAAGAACGACATTCTGTACAAATTTATGAATGGTCGTGAACTCATTGTTGTTCCAAAAGACATGCAGATGGAGCTGAGAAAATTAGCCCATGAAAAAGGTCACTTTTCCACATCTAAGACGGAAAAGGTTGTCAAGCAAGAGTTCCATATTCCTAACTTGAGCAGGCTGACGGAAAGAGTTATTCTCAGTTGTGTGCCATGCATATTGGCAAACAAAAAATGTGGGAAAAAGGAAGGGTTTTTGAACCCAATTCCAAAAGCAGATGTACCACTAGGAACTTATCACGTTGATTTCATAGGTCCCTTACCTTCAACGAATAAGAATTACCAGCATATACTAACTGTTGTAGATGCATTCACGAAATTCACCTGGTTGTATCCGGTTAAGTCTACGTCAGCAGAGGACACCTTAGAGAAGTTGAAGCTTCAGCAGAAGACATTTGGGAGTCTGTACCGGATTATAACTGACAGAGGCTCAGCATTCATTTCGAAAGCTTTCAGTGATTATTGTGCTGAAGAGGGCATCATGCATTTGCAGAGTGTCACAGGTGTTCCTCGTGGGAACGGACAGGTCGAAAGAATCCACTGTACTCTAATACCAGTCCTAACCAAGTTGACTCTCGACGATGCAACAAAGTGGTTCAAGCACATTGATAAGTTTCAGAGGGTCTTGAACAGCACGACTAGTCGAAGTACGAAATACACGCCATTTGAACTTTTAACTGGTGTGAAAATGAGAAATAAAGAAGACATTGTACTAAGATATCTCCTGGTGGAGGAGGCAGTAGATGAATGCCATGATCAAAGAAATGTCATTAGAGAAGAGGCGAAGAAGAACATCCACAAGATTCAGTCTGAAAATATGCGTACTTACAACAAAAAGAGAAAAAAGGCACCCAAATACCAAGTTGGTGACCTGGTGGCTATACAAAGGACTCAGTTCGGCCCCGGACTGAAGTTGAGACCCAAATTTTTTGGTCCATATGAAGTGACAAAAGGGAATGCTAAGGACAGATATGAGGTCAAGAAAGTTGGAATCATTCAGGTCCTATCACCACTACTACCGCAGCTGATCTCATGAAATGTTATTAGGAATGTATATGAATACTGTGTTTTGAATTTTTATGCTGATACAAATTTTATGTTCAATTTTTCATGCTTATACGAATATCGTGTTTACGTAAAATGTCACTGAGGTCAGTGAGCCGCAGGATGGCAGAGCTGTAGGATTTATGTTTTTAGTTATTTTTGTTGTCGTTAGATGGTGCTGCAGCACACAAGTGAATAAGTAGTATTGTAAAGATTAGTTTTGGCAACAGTGAGTTTGCCGGGAGAAGTCGGCGGGAAATGCCGTGTTTTTTTTGTTGTATGTCTGTGTATGATCGTTTTGTGTGCGTAATAAATGTTCAGAAAATGGAGGCTGCGTGTTTTTCTCTGTGAAGAGCCCACATAATATAAAGATGTTTTCTCCAGTTACTTTAAGTATGCTTAATTAGGAAGCTATTTTGCAAAAACAACAATAAAAATTAGGTGTATTTAATGAAGTATAAATAATGCAGATTAATTAGCAATGATTTACGATATACAAGGTGATTATAACTAAGGTTCTGATTTCAAAACATTGTAAAAAAGAAGAACGATTGTCAGAATGACTTGAAAATTGACATGAATATTCCTGAAAAAATGCAATTTTATTTGGTAAAGGGGAAAAAAATACTTAAAACTATAAAATTAATGACATCATCTAACACATGGGAAATTTGCTCACAGAATGGAAATGATAGCCAGTCATGGCAAAATGATAATTTAATTATAGCATTGCGCGATTTCATAATTCATGGAACATCACAAAAAAAAAACTAAGTAATTGAACAAATAACTACAACTTACTCAAGAAATGTTAAATATGTTGTCCACTGTGTTCTGGCTATGAGGTGAAAGCACAAAAATTATTGTTCGACAACAGATCAGAGTATGTCATGGCCATGATGTGGATGCGCTTGCAATTCACCTTTATTAAACCAAACGTGACCCACGTTAATATTCCTGAGGAACGTCTAACATATAGGGGATGTGCTGAAGATTGCAATTCACCAAAGTTTGCAATCTGACCACTGTTCATAACATTTTGAGGTATCCCCCACAGCCAGAAGTTGCAAGGGTCAAGTTACATCCTGCTATTGTCAATGTGCATCTTGATAGAAGTTGTTCTATCCACACACTGATGCTGTGGAAGTGCCGAAATGATGTGGTTGCACAAAATAGATTATACTGCTGGACAAGTACAGCATCATCTACTTGCACATTTTGCACTTTTTTTCTTTTTTGAAAGAAACTTCCATTGCTGCAAATTTCAAACCCTGCAAATTTTCAAGTCATTCTGACCAGTAGTTATTGCATAGTTTTGGAATCAAAACTTTAATTATAATCACTCTGTATATAGAATTATACAGAAAAAATTAAAATAAATTTAAAAAAATTAATAAAATTAAAAAAATTAATAAAATTAAAAAAATTAATAAAATTAAAAAAAATTAATAAAATTAAAAAAATTAATAAAATTAAAAAAATTAATAAAATTAATAAAATTTAAAAAAATTTAAAAAAATTAATAAAATTAAGAAAATTATATAGAAAATATTCACCCTGAATATTTTTTTTAAATCTGTTACTACTATACAGTAGAACCTTGATTAACTTGGCTTAACAGTGAAAGTAAAAAAAAAACCAACTATTGAGTATTAAGACTAGGAGATATACAGTAGGAGATGTGCTACTTCCTATGGAAATGAAAATTTCTGTGAGGTAAAATGTAACTACTAGTACACTAGTCTTTGTCCTTTAGGGACAGCTGGTATCTTTATTGGATTATAGGACCACCTGCCCCTAGCATGATGGTGTCATTACTGTTGCTGCGTCTTTGTGAAGGGAAAAAGAAACCCTGTGAGATAATACACCACTACATTTAGATGTGTGATGCAATCCTTATTCATGAATTTGCTAAAGATATGTAGAGCATCAGAATGTGGCCAAAAGTTAGGAAATGTGGTAAGAATGAGAAATTTTGGCTTCTGTATATCACTTTAAATGACTAAGATACTTTATAAGAAAAAAATATACATTCAAGCCACTTTTATGAGACTTTTTAAAAAAACCACTTATACCACCCATCTTATGTCATTTAAAAATCATCAGAATGTACCCCAAGAATATAAAATGTGGTAAAAATGAAACATTTTGGCTAATAATGAACCAATATGATCTTTATCAAGGATAAAATGATATTTAGGCCACTTTTATTTGGTTTTTGAAAAAAACCAAACTGGTTTTAAACAATCCTGTATGTCATGCTGTAAAAAGCCAACTATAAACATTTTTATGGCAAAGAACATCCCACATGTTGATACATATATATTTAATTTGCATATCAGTATGATCCTGTCTGAAAAAGTTGTAAATTTTAAATGTCATGTCAAGCTCAGGAACCTGCTTGTATGACTGTTTTGGTTAAGCTCAGGGCTCTGCAGAAAAAAACTTTCATTAAACAGGGTTCGCACATCCTTACAAACTCCTTGAAAACTCCTAACTTTTCATTTCACTCTGGAAGGGCCCTTATAACTCCTTACGTTTTGCAGCCACTCCTGAAAAAGTCCTTATTTTTTTTCTCTGAAGGGATGATCTTTCTTAGAATAGGCATTGCCTAGAAAAATAAGAGGAAGCTTCCCCCGAATATAAAGAGGAAGAAAAGAGAAAAAAAACACTCTCTCCCTTTGTAATAGGAAATGTGAAAGCAGGGGATGGGATTAGGACATCCAATGGTTGTGCATACCTGCCAACTGTTACGATTTTGTCGTATTTAGTAAATTAATACAATTATACGCTTTTGCTTCTAAAAATATGATTTTTTACCGAATCGCTAGTTGTGACGTGTTTTCCTGCCTATGTCGCAAACTGGTCAGTGTTGGAAATCGATGGTCCGTAGAACATCACTCCGCTGAACCAGTAGCCGAAAATTCCCCCATGCCCAGCGATGAGAAAGTTTTTTTAAAAGTTTTTACTTAAGCGGCGAAACGATGTCTCGAACCTCCTACATTACGCAGTATACTTAGTGCAGACCTCGCAGCTTTCCTATTTTTCCTACTTCCGCCGCAATCGTCTTTTTTTTTTACCGCAATTCTCTCCTACTATTCCTGTTTTATCTCTCCTTCCCTTTTGCTTACAACCAATATCTCACTACGAAAATTCCGAAAAACCGCAGAATGTCACTGCTTTCCGCTGTTTTTCTGACGTGTTTTATGTGTTTTATTCACATTACAACTTGCTGAAAAAGAAGAGAGGAAAAAAAATTTCAGTTCCACTGGAGTAAGGGACGACGACAAGCCTATCTTTTCGCCGCTGCGCCTTAAAGTGCTAAAAACTGAAGTCCAGTAGGGAAAGCGAATCTGTTTCACAGATTGGTTGCCGTAAATAAAAAGGCAAAAAAAAGGAAAGAGGAACAGGCTCTATCCACACACAAGAGATTCCATGAGAGAGACAATGGGTTTATTTCTCCTGGGATCCCGTAACGAGTGTTCATCCCTGAAGCTAGGTTTTCCTAGGAGTAGGCTTTTTGCGCCGCGTGAACCTAACTGGATCATTTCGTGTCGGCAGAAATGAGTTACATAATGACGTTACGCATTTGCGTTTTCCAAGCGTGGCGCATCAGCGCAGGACGGCTATATAGTATATGACCCTGGCGTCATCTACTCTATCGACTGCATGCTCCGGTTTAAAGGGAAGAGAAGATGCTGAAGCGCACGGCACACAACGCTTAACTCCTCCAGAAGCAGTCTGCTAATCACGCCCGACGTAAAGCGCTGTTGTGAGCCGTATTGCGCTCTGTAGGAAAACAGTCATACTGCTTTTCATATTGATGAATAGACGGCGTGTCGCGCTGGGTGATTCACGTTGCGCGCGGCATAGAAAACCTGCTAGTAAAACCCGGCTTTTAAAAGTGACAGCCCGAGCCAAGTCTGGTTTTACAGGAGGGGGGGGGAGACGAGCCGGTCAGCCGCTATAGCTGAACCCACTTTTTTTTAACCTTCAGAAAACTTTCGGGTATCTTTATGTTAGGGGTCATTCAAGTATTATGTAAGCATGGATGGGGGATTTTCGATTTGCTGACTTGATGACGTGGAGGGGGTGGGGGTGTTGGATGATTCTTACGTCATCAACCACCCTTTATAAAAAAATATGAAATATTCTTAATGGCGTCTTACTCGGTGCGCGAAAAACGAGTAAAACTTTTCACTAGTTTGTGGGCACCTGAACTAACATTCTCCCTATTGAGTCCCCTACAGAGCCACTCTAGTGATCTTCAAATACTTAGCGGATCCAAATGCTCTGGAGCTGTGCAGCGCGTCATATAATTGATCCGTGATTATGTCGCAGATCACTTAAGTAATCTGGGAATGTGCCGCGGATAACTTGAGTGATGTATTTAGAACCTCACTCGTGGCAGCACCAATGCTCTAAAACTTTGTCACATGTCACTCAAGGGATCGCTTAATGTGCCACAGATCGCTTAAATGGTCTGGAATTGTGCCACGAGTCACTTAAGCGATCTGTAAATGTGTCACTTGGTTCATTGTTGCAAAAATAGATTTAGGGACAGGCCACATCATAACGTCAGGGCCACATTTGGTCTGCACAAGCCAAATGTTTAGGCCAAGGTTTTAGGATCAAAGGCTTAGAGGGATAGGGTCCCAATGAATTTCTTGAGCAATTTTGGGTTCTTAGCCTTCAAATAGCATTGAAATTAACAAAACTTGATTATAATAACATATAAAGCTATTTTGTTTCGAAATTGTAAAAAATATTTTTTACAATTCTTTTAAAAAATATTTTGTGGATTAAAAAAATAAATTTTTGATCATCTGGGGGGAAGCCCCCCAATCCAGATTCAGATTCCACCAATAAGCGTTAGGAGGAAGGGGGCAGAGCACTGACGGGGGAGGGTGAGAGTTTTGCTGACTTTTTCTGACAAGAGGGGTGAGTCAAAAATTGCTGAAAATTTGCTTACGTAATACTTGAACAGCCCCTTATTTTAAAACATACATGTGCTCAACACGTGGCCTAAATGTGGCCTGCCTCAAGTGGCGCTGGTACACTTACAGATGAATTAAGTGACTCGTGGCAAATTCTTACTTCAATTGAGCAGCCCGCAGCACATTCCCAGATTGTTTGAGAGTGATTTCCGGGGGGAGGGGTCTTTCTTTCAAACCAAGCACAACTCAGGTCTATTACCATCTATGGGCAATTTGCTATCTAGGGAGTTGTGCTGGAAGTGTGTGTGTGCCTAACAGTCTGAGTGCATATGTAGTGTGTGATTTTTCAGTGCTGCCATAGGAGTTTCAGTGCTTGGATAGGAGGTAGAGAACATCGCTGGGAATCATTATCACATAGGAAAGCAGGGTCGGAAATGCCACCCTTAAGTGATAAAGAGACATAAAGACATAGTAAGGACACAATACAGAAAGCAGTGTAAAGCGCTTTATTACCCAAAAAGGAGTACAATAATAGTTACAAGCATCACAGGAGGTGTTCAAAATTTTGCCCATTGGCATTAATGCATGCATGACATCTACGGCGCATGGATTGCGGAACATTTTCAAAGATACCAGGCATTTTGCAGCAGCGATGGTGATTTGTGCCACCAAATACATGTCTGAATCTACTGGCACTTTGGCGTACTGGCAATGGCCTTCAATGCACCCTAGAAAAAAATCAAGTGGAGATAGACGAGAATAATATATTGGCAGATAATCAGCATGGGTTCAGGAAGGGGAATTCATGTGTAACTAACTTCCTTTGCTTCTATGATCACGTGACGAAGGCTTTGGGTAATGGCAAGAATGTAGATGTTGTTTACCTTTATTTCCATAAGGCATTCGATCGGGTCCAACATGGTAAACTCTTGAAGCTTTTACACAAGATTGGGATAGGGGGCAACTTGCTGAATTGGATAGAATCATGGTTAAGAGATAGGTTGCAACGAGCAGTGCCGTCTTAACGCATGGGCACACCCGGGCACCTCAAGAGAAGAGGGGCCTCACAAAAATGAGATCCTGTTGAAATTTTCTAGAATTTAGAACGTAGGGCCTCGGAAAAAACATTTGGCCCGGGGGCCCATGATGATCTTAAGGCGGCCCTGGCAACGAGATAAGGTAAACGGGGAATTCTCTGGTTGGACAGACGTCACCTCGAGCAAGTGTCCTTGGCCCCATACTTTTTTCACTTTTTATCGATAAACTTGATTAGGGTATCGATGGAATTGCTAGCAAATTCGCAGATGACGTGAAGCTAATGGGGGTAATCACGAATCGAAGCGATAGGGAGTTGCTCCGGAGCAACTTAAACAGGATTGCATCATGGGCAAATGAATGGAGCACGATGTTTAGCATTGACAAGTCAATGGTTGCTCACTTTGGTTCGAACAACCCACGGTTCTCTTACGAGTTGAATGGTGTCGCTATCCCAGATACAACTAGACTCACCGATTTGGGAATTCTCATTGACGAGCGGCTTAGGTTTTCTGAACATTGTTCAGCGGTGGTCAAGAAAGCAAATAGAATGCTTGGTCTCATTTTCAAAAAGGTCTCTTCACGTTCTCCTAAAGTCATTCTTCCTCTTTTTTGAGGCTTAGTTCGTCCTGGAATGGAGTATGCTGTAAGGCAGCGGTTCTTAACTGGTGCTCTGCAGAGCCCTTGGGGCTCCTTGTGCACTCTGCAGGGACTCCACGGCCGCTCGAGGAAAATAAAAAATACACAAAATTTTTAAAAATAATTATAAATATTTTCAAATAGTAAAAATAAATCTAACTTTGATGAATAATTAAAAAATTGGCCTACGAAGCTCCGCCATTGAATTTTTTTAGTTAAAAAGGCTCAGCGATTCAAAAAAGGTTGAGAACCTATGCTGTAAGGTTTTGGGGACCATACCTACAGAGGGACATAGACTTGTTGAAGGGGTGCAGAGAACAGCTACACGTGTCCTTATTGGCACACGGGGATTGAGTTATGAAGAGAGACTTCATTTTTTAAATATGTTTACACATTGGATGAGCGCAGGTGTCGGGGAGATATGATCGAAGTTTTCAAAATTTTCAACGGGATAGATAGGATGGACCATAAACTTTTAGTACACCGCCAATCGACTGCTTTTACAAGGCGATACCAGTATCGATTGGTAAGGGACAATGTGAGGTTATGGTGTCGCATGGAATTTTTGAATTGTCTATCCTCTGTAGTTTAATGGTAGAACACGCGCCCAGAAAGTGTGAGGTTGGTGGTTCAATTCCCCACAGAGGAATGTGACTTTTCTTTCCAATTACCTTCACTTGGTATCCATTCATCTGTACTTCGTATAATTAGTGGAGAGGTTCATCATTTCATTCAGAGATGATTGTGTTTCCATGGGCGGTATCATTTTGTTATTGGATCATGTACCTATCTTATTGAGGACATTCAAACAAAAGTGTGTGAGTCTTTCAACCCTGGAAGCTGAGTACGTCACCTTGACTGAAGCCGCAAAGGAACTGATGTGGTTCATGTAATAAATTAATGTAACGATTCAAATTTTTTTGAACTTCCTTTGAATTGTAAAAATGAAGTCTTGTGTAACAATCAAGCAGCAATTGATTTTTTAAATTCTACCATTCAAAATAATAGAACCAAGCACATAGATATAAAATATCAAAATATCATTTTTTAAGAAATCTTGTGTATGAAAATGAAAATTGATTTATATCACATTAATATAGTAAAAATAATCTAGATGTTTTTTTACGAAATCTCTTTGTGTAAACAGTGATTGAAAAACTTTGTTGATGAAATTTTCATGGAAGTTTGAAGAATGTCCTCAATTATACTCTCAAGAGAATGATCATTTGAATTTTTGTAAAGTTTTTGATAAAGCAATTTTTTTAGATATGATTTTGAGTTGACTTTGATGTTTAAAAAAAGGTGCTCTTCTATTATGATTATGAACTTTTAACTTTCGTGATCATGTGAGGGAGGACAATTGTTAGGCAGAAATACTTATTTTCTTTTCCCACGATCATGTAGCCTATCTTATGTTTATCTGCTCACACGTCAAACGATAACAATTTTTTCCCTTTTCCTTTTTTTTCTTTCTTCCCTTTTATGCTGATGTCTTTATCTTTATTTTTGAATATGGCACCGAGTGGGCCTGTTTTTACTGGTTGTATTGTTCGCAGTGCCAGGTGAGCGGATTACTGATTGTGTATACACAGTACACCAAAATTGACTGGTGTGTATTGTTTGTACTTACTTTGTGTTTCGAAATCATGCTTGTGTGCGCCATGAATAAAACCTGCTTTGGTGCTGATAACTTTTTTAACCTCATGGGCCAACTCATAATTTTAATTCAAAATTTAATGACTGAATAAGACCTTCCCCTTGAAAAATTCCTACTTACACCAGTGGTCTTGAATCACACTCCAAAGGAGTCATGGTGGCAGCTTTATTTTTGTTTAATTTTTTTCAAAGTATTCGTCAAATTCGTATATTCTTTAGGAATATGAAACATAGTTTAAATAAATCAACATACCATTCTCAGTTCTGATAAAATCTCTTGAGTAAATTTAAAAATATTCCTTCTGCGGTTAGAAATGTTTTTATTATTTTTAGTTAAATGAACCAGTTTTAACACCTAACAGTAATTTAGCCTTTTTTAAACATTTAAACAGTGTAAAACTCTCAAAACAAGTTTGTTCAATGATATATTTGACTGGTTTTGGTAAAAATATTGAAATTAACGAAGAATTTTTTTTCCTGAAAATTAATTATGTAAATATGATCTAGTTCAACCTTATTTGTCTACTGGGAGAGAAATCCTATTGGAACCTGATTGTATGGACAGAAATTAGCACACATCCTGCTCATAGCACTGAACCTAATGTTAACAGAAATGCAGAAACACCACATTGTTTTTATTCATTTTATATCCCTCTATTTTTTTCTATAAGCCAACAGAAAGATGGGAAAATTGAAGTTTGTTCTTGAGTTTTTGTCAGTAATTTATGAAAGTTTTATTTAATCATAGAAAATGATTCATAAAATTTCTTTCAGCATAAACTTGAAGCTGTGCCATTAATGGGGCGATCTGCCATACTGGGCGATCAACGCAATAATTATTTCTGTGATGTTGCTTGTGGTAAAGGGGATAATGTTGAAAGTACATATGCCATAACAAAATCTGGTCTTCTGTGCGAGTTTAACAGTCGGCGGCTGCTAGATAAATGGGTGGAACTTAGGGTGAGTGATTTTTATTTAGCAGTTGTAAGAGAGAATTTTTTTAATTTTTTTTTTCTTATAATTTTTGCATTATTATCACTGTAATTTTTGGTAAACAAGCCACTGGGATGAATGCACTGCATCCAATGCAGCAATTTTGTGAACACTACAAACACTGCATTTCTTCGCATTAGCCAGTTTGTCAGGAACCACCCATATTCTCCAGCATACCGAGAAATTCAAGTCACAGATTCCGAAAAACTTGAAAATATCTGGACTAAAACAATCTATTGAATTGACTGGTTTGTACTTCATTTATTCTGTATGTTGGATCTTTCTGTTTTATGAATTCCTCTTCTGTACTAGCTTTATTTTTGCTTCACGTACTCTTCAAACCACAGTTGGTGACAAACATCATAAGGATATACAAATCCATTATTATGGAATACAGTATTCAGTTGCCAAATCCTATTGTAATTGGGGGGTCTTTGACGCAATGAAACATTAGTGAGTGCAGCTAATTTTAGCATATATGCAATTCAGGGGAATATATGCACAGTGGAGTATGTTGCATTGCACAGTGGAACCTCCTGTACCGGAGACTCCCAGTTAGCAGGCACCTCCCATTAATAGACACTTTTTGAATTATGACAACAGGTTTCCACACATGTATTTTACTATCCATTAATGAAAACTTCTCATTAGCGGACAAAACGTTTTGTTCCTGTGAGTGTCTGTTATCAAGAGGATGTACTGTATATTGATGAATTTATTATTGGGATGCTCAGCCCCCATCATTGGGAGTAGGGCTTAAGTATCCTGAGCTATTTCAGCTAGCATCACTGTTATCAGATATGTTTTTGAACAATGGTACAACAACATACATGGAAATCACGTTACGGCACTCTTGCCTACTTAAATGTGAGATGCTCCCTATGGGCTCCCCTTTGATGTTTAAAATTTTGGACTATTTGGAACCTTCTTGAGCTGACCGCTTGTCTGAAGGCGTTTATTAGCCTTATATCATGACATTTTGCTAGGCTTTTAAAAGTTCACTCCACAATTTTGCACATGATCATTATTTGCTATTTTGTTAGTCATACACTTGTAGCACCAACACCTCACACAAAGTGATTACACTTTTTTTTATCCTTCTCAACTCAATTTCACATGACATTTGGCATATTGGGCTAAAGCCTGCTGCTTCAATAATTTTGCAGTGCCACTGCAATATAATTTCCGAGTCCAGAGCTACACTAATTTTTAGCCATGTGGCACCTAGATTTTGTTGTCTCAGATTGACAGCCCTATTGCATCAGCTGATGATAATATCTCAAGAGCAATATATATTTATTACATGCTTTGTTTAATGCTCTTTTGAACGCAATATCATTCATTCCTGTATCATTTATACTTTTCAAGTTATTAATTTTTCGCCACTCTCACAAATGTCTCTCTGTCTCAAAAGAAAATGAATTTTTACTGTAAAAACGTAGACCTTGATGTAAAGTTTAATGAAAACATTCTTTCTTTAGTGACTTCATTCAGCACAGTTGTATTTGACTGGTAATATAGTGAAACCTTGATATAGTGATTTTCTGGGGATCCAGAGGTTTTCCCAGTACTTCATTGATACAGTTCATACTTTATATGCTTCTCCTGTGTGTGTGTGCAATTGGGAAGACCCTGAATATTTGCCCCTTTACGTTTTTGTATAGTTTATTAGTTCTGCTAAGAAGCCGAATTCACAGGGCCTTCCTTAATTGTAAGGGATTGTTATAATAATGAAGTATAGTTATTTGCTGATGTGGTCCTATGTTGAGGTGAATTCAACATAGGACCGCAAAGGGTTAATATCTGATTATAGGCATTCCCCCCCCCCCAAATATGACTTCAAAAAAATATTGTTATAAAGGGATTTGTCATTGTAGTATCATTGTAGTGAGGTTTCGCTGTATTTATTTAACATGTTTCAAATGTTTTACATTCCATACTTTTTATTATGTACATAGTTTACTTAGTCTGCACAGAGGCCCTGCTCTCAAAGGGGCCTTGTACTCATTGTAATAGACATGGAAAATGTATAAATCATTATTGTTTTAAAATAATAAAACAAGGAAACTTCAATGCCATAGAAATGCTTAAAATCTAAACATTAAAGTGGCAACATGAAAAACAAGATATTATAATATGAATATAGTTTATAAATGACTTCAAAATTATCCTGCATTGTTTTGCTATATGTTTTAAATCCCCCGACAGGATAAGGTCAATCTAGATCTGGTTTATACAAATACAAATACAAATACAATTACAACGCCACAACAGGCAAATTGCCCAACGAGGTGGCTGACTTAAGAACATCATGGATCCCCGAGCCCCTACCTACTACTGCTACACCACACATGCACCCCCCCCCCGCGGAACCCCCCCCCCAACGAATCGGTACATGCGGGAATGTGCGTGTACGTGTAGTGCAACCTGACGTAAAGTTTGTTCCTGTGTAATGCTTGTTATGTGTACTGCTGTCATCTGTCCCCAGTTTTACTAACTATGAGTGAAGTGTTATGGTTGAATGATTTACCGTTGTAGGACTGTTGCTCTCTGTGGCGAGACTTTTTAACGGGGAGATCGGCTCGCATTTGCGCCTTGAAGTTGGGAACCACAGAAAACCAACTTCAGCCGACCACCACTGTGGGGTTCGAACCCGGATCCTCGCATCACGAGTCCGGCAATATAACCACTCGACCACCACAGCGGCGACGAGGAAACTGTTTCAGAGTGTGAGCAAACTGACTGAGTTACAGGAAAAAACAGATTTCCAAAATTTCGTCTGGCTCTGGAACCCAAAGTGGCAGAAAGGACTTGGCTGCAACAGACATCTTGGGAAGGACCCTACAGAGTCATGATGAAACTGAACGATGTGGTAATTCGGATTCAAAAAACTCCATCGTCAAAGTGCAAGGTGGTCCACATTAACAGACTGGCTCCCTACCACAGTGAGTGACAAAATGCGACCCACCAACTTGAACATTGAATTGTCTGGATGAATAATTTTAAAAGAGGAGGCAGTGTGTTACGAAGATTATGTAAATAGTCGTCATATTTCACCTGTAAATAATCTATAGTGCATTTTGTCGAGAACCCCTCAAAATTCACAAACTTGTCAATGTCCTGTTGCCAAACAAGAAATGTGAAGGTACAGCGCAAAGCATCCAGATTCTTCAGGAACATTGTTTTTCTGCCCATAGGGTGGCACTGCCAATTTGGAAACTGGGAAATGGAGTTTTCTGGAATCTTCCTGTTCTCAAAGTTTTGACCGCACCTTTGAAAAGTGATGCCATCCCGAGAAAGGGGTCAGTTGGTCTTAATCCTCAATGCAAGATTCTTATTTGTAGTTTGCTCTTATGAATAACTGTAAATAGCTGTTTCCTGTTACCAAATCTGTGACGTCCTGCAAATTGTTTCATCCTCCGCTCATTTCAATGACTTGTGAGGCATTATCCAGAACAATATGATAATTTTCCTTATTCAATTATCATTTCCACTCAGTACAAGATAGTAAAAATCACTCTTACAAAAATCAAAGAAACTACTAGATATGTTGAATGACTCCTCCCTAATCTTATGTTTGATATATAACTTCAAAAGATATTTAAAAAGATTTTCATTTTTGATGTCCTAGTAGCATATACACAGTTGCCAACTGCTACGGATTGTCCATAGTTTCTACAGATGGCTGCAGCAAACTATGGAGCTACGGGAGATACTCTCAATACTATGGAAATCAGTTTTTTAAAAAAAAAATTGGGTCTTTGAGTTCCTAGTGGTATTTTACTAATTTTTATTATTTTTAAAAATCACATCGATCTTTACCTTAATGAGGAATTTGTATACCCATGTGAAAAAGTTCGAGAAAAGGGGGAGCAGGCAGGTCTACTGCCCCGGATGCTGGAGCAGAAGGGATACAAATTTCACACTTACCTCCCTTTTAACATTACAAGTAGGTGCCAAAATGCATGCTTGCCACTACTAACCAAGCTTCTTGTTGCGGCTCTGAGGCAGCGCATAACCATTATAAAAATTGTTTAACCTTGATGAGTTTAGCACAGTGTGGCATACCTCAAACTGTTTATATTGTCAGCCATTTCATGTAAAAAGAACTGCCAATGCCATAAAGGACATAATAAAAGACATCTTTTAAAAACAAAGTTAGATTATTTATTAAATATAAAAAACATGATAATACAAGACTACACATGTTACATTAACAAATGAGGGAATAAGAAAGGAACAATACACACTGAAGTTACATTTTGCTTATATAGGCTGTATATACCTTGTGACGTCATGTGCCCACGTGCCATGACAGGGACATAATTTACATAATATTACATGTGATGTCAACGCAAAATATCTAATCAAAATGATGCTGTCTGCAGTAGTGTATTTACAGGGGGGCTGAGCGGGCTATAGCCCAGGGCAGCAAATTCGGAGGGGCTGCAAATTTTGGAGTATCGAAAGAAAGAAGAGAAAAAACCTTTTTTTTTAATTCACGTTTCGTAAACGTGTGGAATTGCCATGTGTCATTTTTATCATAAATAATATATAATTATTAAACCATATTGTTTGTTTTTATTTTTTGTGTTTGTTCCACACAGACTGCCATTGAAGTAAAAAATATATGATTGTATAACCTTCTCCTATTTACATTGTTATTCACCGTGCTTTCCAGCTGACCACAAAGAACATTTCAATAGCTCAATTTTGGCTCTCTTTGAAAGTAAAGACAGAACATATATTTTACAATGCAAGTTTCCTGAATATGAGGGGAAAAAATATCTTCTAATTTTAACGACACCCGCCATATAAGAAAGAATCTTCTGAAACAAAGTTGCTTTTATTGGCTCTGGTCGGGTCTTTGGGCTGTGATTGACAGAGGCGGCTCGAGCTTACCTGCCACCCGTGTGCGAAACCTCATGTGCCGCCCCTAATGGCGACCCTGCCAGGAGGCTGATAGGGCTTCAGTGAAGGGGACCTGGAGAAAAATAAACCTGATTTTTTTTTCCAAAAGAAAGCCGCACATTATTGTTTACCGTGAAAAACATGTGTGACCATACGTCCCACTTCTGAAGTAGAATTTTTTTTGTTCCAGCATTATTATATCATTCTTAATAATGCCAGATAACTTAATCCTAGAAGGAGCACTAAGGGCCATATTCACTGACATGGTTTAAACTGTAGTCACAATTTTTGGATAAGAGATCAACACAGATTGGTTAAAAACCTGAATTTAACCAATCGTGTGGTTCTCTTATCAAAAAATTGACTATAGTTTAAACCATGTCGGTGAATACCGCCCTTAGTGAGCCATCATCATTTATCCTGTAAAGATGATATCCAACGGGGGAAAATGTTTTTCTCCAAAGGTGTTTCTAGTATTCCAGGGGCTGGACAAGTGAAAAGTCAAATTTTTCCTTTGCTTTCATTTCACTATTGTGGAACAAATTCTGAGTAAGGGCATAGGCCCCTAGGCTGGGATCTTTTGCCCCCCCCCCAGTCAGATTTTTCACGGCCCCTTCTATAATTTATTTAGGTAGGAGACACAAAAAATAAGTCTCACACTAGTACGGATTTTGTTTCGAGAGCCCAGATAGCTTACATTCTTGTTTCTGGTATTACAGGCCATCTATTTTCTCAACGTTTCCGTTGTCGACTCAAAAGCCTGATGTCTTGTGAATTTTGTGTGTGTTAAATTTTATGGTCTTAAGTAAAGTCTACATTGCCGCCCCTTACAACTTGCTGCCTGGGTGCGCCGCACCCCTTGCACCCTAGCTTAAGCCACTCCTGATGGTTGACTGTCTGGGGGGATAGAAACAGTGTTAAATGGCTATAAATTAAATGGATGAATTCGATTACAACATGATTTTTTTAATTGTTTGGGAATCGAAATGAGATGCAGCTGGTCAATCCAGAACAACATCCGTTTGCAGTCACTAATTGGAATATAAAGAAATCAGGGTACAGAATGGTAGGCGCCGATTTGGTCCTAAGGACAGCTCTCCTCATGTGCCATTTTCCTGTAAAGAAGGGGGAAAAAGTGGAGCTTGGCAGAACCCAAATTTTTGTGAATTGTATACAGTATTACAAAACTACATTCGGTTATAAACGCAAGATTACCAACAAAACTGAAAAAAGCTCCTCTTCATTTTAAACTTTCTTGACAAACAAAGTAAGTAAATATCAAATATCACTACTAATTTCTGATAAGTTCATACGTTTTATATTTTGTGAGAGTTTTCTTTAATGATAATTTATGAACAATTGCCACAATCCCATCTTAGGTAATTTGGAATCCTCTATAATACTTGCATTCAATAAGGCGTAAGATATATTTTTTTATACGATACATCGATAAAAGTACATGGTCGAGCTCGCAGAACTTGTTTCGAAAGAAATGTGTTAGATTGAAGAATTATATATTCATGTATTTTTGCTCAAATGAAGTATATATTGTATTTATCAAATTAGAGATATTTGTTTAATTTGAGTTTGTTTGAAGAGATAATTAGTTCATATACATTTTTAGAAAGTTTCATCAGTATATGTAAATTAGCGATTATGTGACATCACTCATTATCTTCCAGTCAGTGTATGCCCAGGGGATTCTGGGAAAATTTCCCTTTTTCATAGTAGATCAGTAGTTGATTGTGTATTGGAGAGGTAGGAGGTTCAGTAGAATAAATAGTCTGGCTATTTTTATTAGCATTTATTATCTTAATCTATTGTCTGGCTTATCTTGTGCACTTTATCCAAGAAATAAACATGTTAGGGGCCATTCAAGTATTACGTAAGCAGATTTTCAGCCATTTTTGACCCCTTTCCCCCTTGTCATCAAAAGTCAGCAAATCCGAAACCCCTCCCCCCGCGATGCTGACATAATACTTGAATGACCCCTTACCCACTGATATTACTCTGCTGTAAGTCATTGGACTGGAAATGAACTTAAGAGAATGTTTCGTCGTAGGAGCTCTGATACAAAGAAAACAGGGATGGGGGTCTAGGTTTGCTAGACATACACATACATGGCCCTCAAGAGCGCATGCAGGTCGGGATTGCATTGAATATTCATGAATTATTAAGGGACTCAACGGCCTCAGAAAGTTAATTTTTTTGGGTGTGTGCTCATGTGGCCTGAACTCTTTGGGTTCCAGTGCCTATTAGATGCTGTATTTAATGAACTTCAATTAAAATTAAAAAAAAAATTAAGTTTTTGAGTTATTTTTTATTGTACTATGATTATGATGTCCTAGAGGGGTACACATCCATTTCAAAGCTAAGCATTCAAACAATCACCACTACTGGCAAGCTTCACACCAATGTTGGCATGTCTGCATATATTTTCAAAGTTGTTTTATTGCCTATTTTTTTTTTTTCAGACCACAAGTGCCAATAGTATTACAGTGGGAGAGCAGTATATTTTTATAGGGTGCGCATCTGGTGTTATACGATGCTTCAATCCGTACGATCTTAATTTCATTTGCACTTTGCCAAGACCTCATTATCTAGGAATAGATGTTGCACGTGGTGCTGTAGGAAGGTAACTTGAAAAATATAATATATGCATAATTATAACAATTTTTATTATCATTGAATATCAGTCCAAAAAAACTGCAGTCTTTTTTTAACATGAATGAATTTTAATGGCTATATATAATACTATAAGAATGCTAGTTCATTTTTTTAATTTAATTTCTGAATGAAGACTTGATGCAGTAATATGAAATATACTCAACTCCTGATTACACTGTTCAACAGTTGCCTCTTCTGGGGAGTCGTCATGGACAGAGGTTTATTGAGGACCTGGACGGACACTCTGGATAGGGGTAAGTCCCATTTTTGCTTCTGTTTTTGGTGTTGGAGATGTGTGCGATGAGCGATAAGAATTGTAATAATAAAATTTTTAGCTATGTTGGTAATGTAAATACTAGATTAAATAAGGATAGGGATGTTTCAGCTAGTGAGGCTGTTATTGTTGCTGAGACTCCTAGGAGTATTAAGACACATGAAATATGTTTTTACCATAAGGTGCTTAATGTAGAAAGAAATGATTTGCTGTGGAAGTGCACTGAAAAGTTTATGGGGCACTTCCCGAGAGTCACTCGACGGATTCTCAGGATCACTTTGTGATGACCTTGTCCAAGAAATGTGAGAAAGTGAGAATTGAAGTATTTGAAGAAATTATTAAAGGGTATGATGATATGGATAAATACTATAAGTGCTATTGTGACTTAATTAAGATATGTTTCTGGGATAAGGGGATTTTCAATGTGTGGAGCACATTGAAGGAATACGGGAAAGCGGATAGCAACACACTAAATTAGGTTTGAGAAAAAGGTTACATGGTGAATTGAAAAGAATGTTTTGTAGTGTGCTAGATAAATACAGGCGATGTTAGGGGGTGATGAGGGACCCGGTCGAGGTTACTACTCTGGAAAAAGAGAAAAATGCAAGAAGTGATGATGACCTATCTGAAAAGGATGGGGGAAAAGTGGATAATGTTAAAACAGTCAATGCTGTTGAGAGGGTGTATATTTGAGAGCAGAGCACAGGAGAAATACAGGGTGCTCAGAAAATTGCTGATGATACTGTTGAGGGAATGAACTTGGAGAGGGGAAGTAAAAAAAAAAGAGGATCCCGCTTGTAATGTGCTGACAGACTGTGGTAGCTGGAGGTGTGTTTTAGTAAAACATTTGGAGAAGATATGTAGGAGCAAGTTTGAAGAAAGGGCAGTAGCCCAGAGTATAAGTTTGACATGCTAGGATACCATTCATTTTACTGCAGTTAAGAATTATTTTTTACTCAAAGATATAAAATTCAGTAAAATATTTTACTTACCCAGTGAAAAACAATAAGAATATTGAGATACTACTAAAAAAGTTTGATAAGAACACTAAGAGTGAGGGCATTAAGGAGGCCCTGGAAGGATTTGGTTATGAGATAATTAAGCTTTCCCAAATGCATAGTATAAGGGCAGGTAAAGGAGATAGGATTAGTCCCTATACCACTATGGTTAGTAGAACTATACCTAGAACAGCAAAAAGCAAGTAAAATTTTTAGCTTCAGCGGCTGGATTACTTAAAGATTAATATTGAACCATATCCCTATAAGTGCGAGCTTGAATGATCGTGGGGGTGAAATACTTAACAAACATTCATGTTTTAAAAAATTTCCAAGGGAGAGTCCTTGATGTAGGAATTAACCAACTTCAAACCAGAAGAGAACATCAGTAATATTGTAATCTAAAATAGTAAGTTCAAAAGAAATGTGAATAAGAAAAAATATATAAGGTAGCCTGTTATTACAGCAAGTAAAGGGGATAATGGTCTGCCATGACATATGAGAAGTGCGGCTGAGGGAGAAAACCCTCTTATGCAAGCAAAGTGAGAGAATTCAGTGATGTGATGTCTGAAAAACTTTTGGAGACAAATGATGAATAAATCTCAGTGCCAATAAAAGATATTTTTCAGCTAATGATAACTAGCCTCACAGAGATAAATAAAGTAAAGACAAATGTGCTGAAATGATAAAGATATTTATTAAAAAATTTTTAATTGCAGCTCAAAAATTTTTTATAAATGCATTAAAGGCTGGAAATTAAATTGAACATCTTATTGTATCTATATTGGTTCTTGGATTTTTATTTTTAATGAATATGATATCCATATTTTTTATGGGCATCTTTTTCTTATCCACCTCGTTGGGCATTTTGCCTGTTGTGGCCTTGTATCTGTAAAGCAATGTTGCTACTATTTTGTTTACTCTGAGGGGGGCCTTTTCTTTGAAAAGGAGGGAGTCACACATGATTTAGATTATCTAATAGTATTTTTATTATAATTTTTAACCTAGATTTTAAATTTTGTGTGGACAATTATTGCTCATCGCCATGTCTCTGGCACTGATGGCAGATGCGGATGGGACAGATTTTGTGATTGAAAGCATGCTTCAACATGCTAGAAATGGTCATTGGAAGATGGCCTGCTCGTATTACCTGAGTGTTCTCAAAAGAAACCTATAAATTTTAAAAACCTGCCTCACGTCAGACATTTTTTACTTTTTCCAATTTCCCGGAGTAGTTAAAATTTCTTGTTACATGTACATGCACTACACCAGATACAAACATGCACAGCCTTGTCTGTCTTTTTCATAGGCCCATACAGGCATCCCGTAAGCTGGCAGTTCCCCCCCAGGAGGCAAGGAACCACCGGAATGATCAAATTCTGGTCTGGTGTGTTCAACTGTGAAAATTTTACAACGGTGAGAATATCCATCGTTTATAGATTTCAAGTCACTGAACATGAAAATTAAACTTAAAATTGCCTCCTAGCCCAGATTTCTGAATATTCACTGTTTACATTTTACATATAACTCTATGAGAATAATAAAAGTAAAAGTTAACAAACTTTCCTTTTTATACATGCTGCCTTTTGCAATGTCCCAACATGTGAGTTGCTTGCCCGATTCGAAATATCCAGTAATTTGTAGAAGCAAACGAGACAAGTGGAAAATTATCACAACTCAACTTTCGCATGAAAATGTTATTTATTAAGTTTGGACTAACGTTACATAAATCTAACACTAGATTTTTCAACACATAAAACCCTAGATTCAATATTGACAAAACGGAATATTCTCACCAGTTTGTGGTCAGTCAATAATCTGTCTATTTATATTATCTGTCAGTCGGACACTCGACTATGGTAGCCACTTCGGTGTAGCCCAGCCGGGTCAGCACCAGGGGGCCTTTTGGTTGTGGGCCGGATCAGCACCAGCAGGGGCCTCTCAGTTGAGGGCCGGATTAGCACCAGCAGAGGCCTCTCGGTTGAGGGCCAGATCAACAAGATGCAGTGTTATTGCACATACCGTTGACGAGGCCAGCTCCTTTGTTATTTTTCGTCTGACATCAGTTAACGATGGGTTTTTCAACTATGAAAATAAAACAACTTTTCCGGTGCCGGACCTGCCGGGAAACAAATTTAGACAATTGAACTATTGCATAATGAACAACTATTTGATCAATTTCCCAGCCTAAGGCCAAATGAAGTGGTTTTAAGACGGACAGCCGCCCAACTAAAGGGTTTTAGTTGAATGAATACAACAAAGGAAGTGATTGTTACAACGTATGGCCGGTATTTAAAGGGAAAACTCCCGACCGCACGTGTCTAACCAAGCCAATCGGCTTCAAGATAATTTCATTTGCATATAATCGCATGCCGGCAACATCACGATCAGCCTTGATCATCGCCATACAACCACCGCTGCCAATGAATAACATCAAAAGGTAAAGATTTATGTTTTTATGCAATGACGATTTCAGACTTTTATGCCGGGTGCCCATCAATACGTTACAATTCCCCCCCCCCCCCCCCCCCCTGCAAACAGAAAGAATTTTTCTGAAGCCCGGTTTTCCTAACAATCCACTACCCGAGGAGGAAAAGAAACCTGTCAAAAACATGAAATCTACAATTCAATAAATAAACCTGCATGAAATACTATCAAATCCCGCATGAAATCACAATATTAAAACAAACAATATTTATAGGGCCTTGCCCTACCAACCTTCCGAAAACCTCAAAAAATGTCTTTACTACTTTAACACATTAAATCTCAAAATATCAAAAAGAAATTACTCTAAATATCACAATTATCTAAAACTCCTAAAATTCATGAAATAACATTTCCCTCCAAAATACACATTATATACACTAATTTCGACAGGCATCCCCCTCTCCTAAAGGATCGTACAACCGGAGGAAAAGTCCTTTAGTCTCAAACATTGAAAATGACTAGAATGTAAATCACGAAACGGCTAGAACATAAATCACATTTACGCAAAAAACTTGGCCCTGATCACACGATCGCCCGAAATTTGCGGCATACTATGATTATTTGAACTCATTTCTAAAATCAATTTGTTAAATTTTCAAAAAAAAATTTTAAGCTAAAGTATTTTCCACTCGCCGTTTGCTATATTTACTGAGAACTGGTCGAGCCCCCAAAATTCCAACATCCCGGCCGAGGTCCCAAAATTGCAACTATTGCATAATGAACAACTATTGGATCATTTTCGCAGCCTAAGGCCAAATGAAGTGGTTTTAAGATGGACAACCCGCCCAACTAGAGGGTTTTAGTTGAATGAATACAACAAAGGAAGAGAGCGTTATAACGTACGGCCAGTATTTAAAGCGGAAACTCCCGACCGCACGTGTCTAACGAAGCCAATCGGCTTCAAGGTAATTTCATTTGCATATAATCGCAGGCCGGCAACATCACGATCAGCACCATACGGCCACCGCTGCCGATGGATAATATCAAAAGGTGAACATTTATGTTTTTATGTGTCAACGATTTCAGACTTTTACGTCAGGGTCCCATCAATATATTACTTTCATTTTAAAATTACTGCCGTATTTTTGCATGTAGCTTGTGGGGAACATCCAGAGCATCTCTCTGGATCATCCAGCAGAAATCTGCTAACATTGAAACTGACCACTATCCTTTGTAATACTGTTCCATTGCAGAAATGGGTTTATGGGATCACTCTCCTTTTTCGTCACTGAAAGTTCCTTAATGCACTAGGAAGGCATCAATATGTGAATGAGGGAAGTACTTTTTTATTCCATTTCAATATCCAATTTTCTTGTAGGCAGAGTGGATTTAACGGTGGCTGCACGCTGCAACGTAAGGATGAAATATTTGTTGCATTCCCGGATTTATTATTAATTAATTATCCAGTATGTGATCATTGAATGGATGATGACAATGAAAGACATTATGTATTCATAAAACAATAAACATTTATTCAATTAACTTTTAGAATTTCATCGAAGGATTATCACAGTTTTCTTTCTCTTAACATTATTTGGCACAGTAAAAGAACGCTCTCACCGCCTTGCCTGGAAATTCACGTGTTAGTTCAGATCATCCATTGTCCAGTCCAAAATATCACTTTTGACCGCCAGCCTTCACTGCACTAGGATCGGAGAGAACCCCGGAGATGGTATTGCATCCTGAAGCGTCCGCTGATACCACAGGCCAACCTGCGTAGAAGACAGCAGGTGGTGAACAGCGAGAAAGGCCCAAAGGCAGCTGGTCTGGCTACCGATCACTCCACATGTCTGATAAGATCGTGACGACCTTTGAATATCACCAGAACGAGATGTGCCGAGGCACGCCCTTCTGCAACTATTGCATTATTTTGAATGCAATGGACTTACGGATAGCTCTAAATAGGTTTCTTTCGTATAGCAGAACTGGTACCTACCCTCTTTAGTGGCATTGAAAAGATATTTCTTGCTTTTTTAAAAGCCTCATATTTTAGCAATGAGAAGCCCAAATATTTTGTTCAGTTGATTTCTCAATGATACCCTTTTCCCTGTATCCCTTATTTTATACCTGCTGAAAATCATAGAAAACCTACATTAAAAAAATGGATATAAATATGAAGACCACAACAGGCAAAATGCTCAACAAGGTGGCTGTAAAAGAAAAAACCCATAAAAATGCAAATGTCATTGCTTGAAATACACCCAAAATAAGAGCAATTATCATGAAAAGAAAACTACAAACTATTGATAAAATATAATACACAGCCTATAAAAAAATTATGGATGTCTGCTCAATGTGAATTCCCAAATCAGCGATCTTATTGGCATCTGGAATAATATTTCTATTTAACTTGTAAGTTGATAATGTGAGTTGTTCAAACCAAAATGAGTGACCATGTGCTTGTAAACGCTGAAACTCGTGATCCATTAATTGAATCATGCTGTAATCATATTCAAGTTCCTGTGTAGCAACTCCTATCACTTGGATTCCCAATCATTCCCATTAGCTTCATTCATATCATCAGCGAAAAGATATGGCATTTTACATATGGATTTAGGGATTTATACTATGCCGTGGAAAAGTTAACAACCAAGAGTGTCTGATGAAACATTGGGTCTACTATACAACAATCACCCAACTTGAAAATATTTCATGTTGTGGTAACTACATTCAGGAAGCATTTATGGGGGCTTTGTTCTTCTGTGACCTTCAGCATCCAACACATTATCTGATGAACTCTGATCATGTATTGTTCACTTCATCTCACTTTCATAGATCCCATGATATCTGACCCGGGAAAGCCCTGGTTTACTAAAGCTTAATGAGCTCTATGTATAGCTACCAATGGCGCTAGCTAAATACATAGTAACGAGAAGAGAGAGAAATATTAAAAAATACTATTATAAGACTAATCACGTAAAGTGGCTTTATAGTGCATAATAAAATAGTGTCAACTAACTCTCTCAAAGCAACACATAAGTAAGCAGAGGTGCCGCTGTAGTCTAATTTACTTGGGTCCCGGGACCCAGGTTATTGGTAAAATCTGGGCTCTTTTTGAAAAAAGAGGCGGATCCTTCTCTCTAAAAAAAAATTATAGTATTTGCCCCCCCCCCCCCATCATTCACTGGTGTATCCCTGTGAATCAAATAATTCATTCACTTCTAGATAAATGTTCAATCCAAAGGTTCATTGAAAAAAAAAGGTTAATTTACCAGCTTATAACTAGGTTCTTTTACTTTCATCATGTACTAGTAGAAAAAGCTTGCAAAGAAACAAATTAGCATTGAGAATTTAACACATGAAATAAATCTAAAACAAATATAATTAAGTTAGGCACATTTATATATATATACTAATAGATCAATCTATAAATTCTCTTCTGGCTGATTTTCCATTTTGGAAAACTTTAGCTCTTTCAGTAATATCTTCTGATTAAATTTAAAGCAAATGATGCTGAGAGATGTTTATTCATATAAATCCTTTCAAAGGGATTTCCTGGTGGAATATTTTTCTTTCCCCCCCCCCCCCGATGGTCCACAACTCTGATCTACCTCTTATTTACTGCCACATATTTTCACACCTGAATAAGCTCTGTCAATTATTTGTGTTATGGGAGCACTTGGGTTATTGTGTTGGTGAAACTTAACAGTGTGCTTGTGTGTCTCTCCAGCGTTTGGAATGTTGTGTTTAGTAGGTAGTGTCATCTTTCCTTCAAATTGCTAATGTGTGGATTTGAAATTCAATACAGTCGACACTTCTTATAACGACCCCATGTTATAGTGACCATTCATTCCATTACAATGACGGGTAGGATAAGTCCCAAATATTTTCATAGAATGACTATTATATTTGTTTTACTGTTGATATAACGACCATCCCAATATAACACCCTTTTTCAATGGTGCTAAGGGGGTCATTATATCGAGCGTCGAGTGCATATACATATTTGTGTGGTAGGTCTGTGTGATCGTCGTGGCACAAAGCTTTTTTTTTCAAAGGGGAATAGCCAATTCAAAGTTGAAAAACCTTAGAAAATTGTATTTAAATGATTACCACTGCGCAATTGTGGGTTTCACCAAAAGCAAAATTCAAGGAGGGCATGGGGGGCTGTGCCATCTCCCCCAAGATCAAAAATTGAAAATATTTTTAAATACTTTTTGTAGGGTATTAAAATATTGAAGAAATATATATTCTTATACTATCTGTTAATTTAAAATTGTTTTTGAGTGTTAGTGACCTAAAATTTCTGTGTAAGAAATCCTTGCACCCTTCCAAAAGCTTATTCTGTGTACACATCACTGATTTTGGCAATGCAAAAAATGTGATGACCACATAGCAGCTAGACAACAAAACTGTGGATATTCAGGGTTACGTTTTTATAGAATCAGTTTCCCCCCCCCCCCCACCCTGAACAGTCCTGAGAAATATTTTACAATTTGAATGGGCATCCAATCCTTTACCATCTTTTAAAAAAATCCATATTTTTACAATCTTGTAGGATTCAGGTGAATTTAGTCAGAAAAGACTGTCTTTAAATGCTGGTAGATAGCTGCAGAAGTACCATAATTTCAGGTATGTAATTCGCAGGGGGGAAAAATTCTCCAAAATTAGAAAATTTGATATACAGCTCTTCATTCAAGGACGCAACTCTAGATATCTTATCTAACTCTTCAACAACTGTGGGTTATATCAATATAATATAGAACAGTGAAATGCTTCATTTGTACTTCAGTGGTAAAACTACTTTTCAAGTGATTATGATAGACGATATAAAGAGGGGAAAAAGAAAAGTCTAAGGTTTTTCTTTCTGTTTTTTTTTTCTTCTTGGAACTGGACAGGATGCGTGAACCAAATTTATGTGTCCTTTTTTTTTAAATTCTGGGTATTTAACTTGCTATAGCACTTCAGCAGCACCTCTGAATAAGAGGTTAGGGTGGGCTCAAAATCACATAACTTATAGAGACAAATGAATCAGTGTTACATTTGATGACAAAAAGAAATGAAATTCAGATATTCCCAATGGATATATGCAAAAGATTGTCACGATTTGAGATAACAGCCTTGCTAATATTTTAGTAGGCATCAGGATGAAAGCTAGCTCTCTGTGGCGAGACTTTTTAATAGGAAGATTGGTGCGCATTCACACTTTGAAGTTTTCTGTTGTTCCCAATTTCGAGATGTGAAAGCTGAGGTCCCCGTTAAAACGTCTCGCCACAGAGTGCAACAGACCTACAATGATACAAATATTCAATCACTACTTTTTGACTAATAGGTGGAAAAATAGATGGCAGCACTAAAAAATTAACGCAAAAAAACTATACAGGCACCTGCACTGTTATGTACACATGCACACTTTTGGCTCAACTTCTCTGGTAGCAAATTGCCCCACAGTGATAGAGTGTAGTTGTGCTGGGTTTGGAAAAAAAGAAAGGGGGAAGCATGTGAGATGGTAGAGGCAAGCTTTGCATTCAATAGAAAAACATCATGGGCATTTCTAAATGGAAGTAGAACTCACAAAAATACATGCACTGGAAAATTAAATTCTAATTGGTGAAAATTTAGGGGGGACATAATTGGGTTTATCAGCATGATAATGTTCCCATCCATGTGTCTAATGCTAGAAAAAGCTATTTGCTGTGGTCTTTATTGTAAGGGGCCATTCAGATCCCCTGACATTATATTACACCTTATGCCAGGGATTCTCATATTTTTTCTACCCATGGCATTTTTTCATCAATCAATGCTTATCCACAGATCCCCAGAGCAGTTTAACAAAGAATCTCTTCAAAAACCTTTTGTCTGAGGCGCCCCTAACAAAGGTTGGCAATGCACAATTTGAGAACCCCTGCCTTACACCTCCTTTTAATGTGAGTATGCCATATTTCCAAGACTGCATCAAGAATACACAGGCAAAGTGACAAATGACATGTTTCAAAATGTCATCAAAAGAAGCTACATAGAACATGCGTAAAACATGTTAACAGAACTTTAAACTTAATTTTGTATTGTGTACAATTTATTTCTTCATATCAATGTTTGCAATAAAATTGTCATTTATGCTGGAGACAATCATTTTAACTTATTCTGAGCATTCAACTAAACTACAGCAGAACCAAAAAAGTTGTTCAAACTAGTTAACAGTATTTAAATTTATGTAAATTTTGATAAAATTTCTCTTATGTGTATTACCCTCTAATTTTTATTTCTGTATAATTTAGTGAATTTTGGAACAAAAATTGACATTATAAAATATTAGTTGTATTAGAAGTTTTTTATTCAACAGCAAGCCAATCACTCCACATCCATCAACTAACAAGTATCCAGACACCATAGCGATCACTCTTGATGAAGTCAATAAAAAGGTATTGTATTTTATCAGTGTTTAGTACTTGAAGAATTATTTTTTTAAACTTAACCAAATTTGTTAAATTAACAAAATTATTGTTACATAAAATAAAGAAAATTTCATTTATGTATTAATTAAAGATAGAAATCAATAAATAAATGTAAATAAGCTATTGTATTGAAACATGTTATTGAAATTATTTAGACAGCTGTATTTCACCACTTGAAGCTAGATCTAGCTGAGAGAGTAACTACCATTCACCAGGGTTGTCTTAAGAGCATCGTGGGCCCCCGAGCCAAATGATTTTTCTGAGGCCCTATGTGGTGAATTCTCGGAAATTTCAACCACATTTCATTTTTGTGAGGTCCCTTTTCTCTTGAGACCCCAGGGCCGTGCCCGGGTGGGCCCCATGCGTTAAGATGGCACTGCCATTCACAGAGTGCCAACTGCAAGAAAGGACAAGATCAAACATATTATTATGCAATTTGTTGAGTAGAAAAAAATTATATTTGTTAGCTGTGTGCCACGTAAACTAAAATTACAGTTGGAATAAATTACATTTACTTGCATAAATTACATTTATGAAACTCCAATTAAACACCTTGATTTTTTTTCAAGGTGTTTCTCAAATTCTGGCAAAAAATTGGGGTCAAACCTCTATTTAATGAATAAAAAACCTTGGGATAAAACAAATATTTTTTGAATTATCAAAAAATATATTATTTTTGATAATTATTGACTTATTTCTCGTCACCCAAACCACAATCCAAATATTTGGCTTCCCAGGAATATACCTTCAGCCATTCTTTAGAGACAAACAAAAAAAGAACAGAAATCTGGTTTTTTTTAGTAAAAGAAATGATATAGTCATTCACAGAACATATTTAGGGAGGTTTCAGCAATTAGTGTAACACTAATACCATAAACCATTGTGCTGTCCACTTACTTAGATTTTAAGTAAAAATTAGTTACTTCAAGTTAGTGCTCTGTCTTGAGCAAAGAATGATGGGCCATCTGAAGAGAAAAAGTTTTTCGATTAGCGAAAAAGTGACAGTTTCAATAGAATTTGATAAAAATGTTGGACGTATCAAACAAACTTCTATCAATTAATTATTTCATGCATTCTGACTTTATTCGTAAGTTTTTTTTTCAATTGTCAGAAATGAATTTCAACAGCAACCCCCAAAGTAAGTAGCTTTTAAAATTTGCTGTTTTGAGTGTGTTTATGCTCCTGATCAATTTGACCCTGATCAGGGTTAGTAAAAAAACCATTTAAAACAAAAAACACCGGTTTTAATAGCATTTACATTAAAAACAATAAAATTTCTAAAAAATCATTCAAAACTTCTAAAATAATTAAAATAAAATGTTTATTAATGTAATCAACAAAATTCCCATATTAATTAATCTATAAATATTTCTTAAATTTTAATAAAAATTAACTTTTGCAATTTAGTTATTTTATAGCTTAACTCAAGGAAATATTTTGCATTTGAAAATTCTTAATGCTATTAATTATTAACCCTATAATAAAGATGTTTTCTCCAGTTACTTAGTACGTCTAATTAGGATGCTATTTTGCATGTGATAAAAACTAGGCAAATACAATAAGTTTAATGAAGCATAATTACAAATGAGGCATTGAAGGTGTCAGTCAAAATACAACAGGTAAAGGGGGAAGGAATAGATCCTCCAAGACCCATATATTCGTCAACACCACTCAAGGGTTGGAAACAGTTTGACCCACATATGCGTAATTACCACTTGACTGGTTAAATGACTTCATTTTTGCAATGTTTCCATGAACCATGAATTACGAAATCGTAACATGCTAATTGCATTATCATTTTGCCTTAACTGGCAATCATATCCATTCTGCAAGCAAATTTCCCATATGCTTTATTAGTACAGTGTCATCTATTTCATATTTTAAAGTATTTTTCCCCCTTCACCATACAAAATTTCATTGCCTCAGGAACATTCATGCAAATATGAAACATTACTAATTAATTTTAGGCATTTTGTCTGTTGTGGTCTTTGTATTTGAGTAAAAGTAGTAGAAATGTTATACGAAGGTCTGAATGTAATATCAAATTTTTATAACTTATTAACTGCTTGGATTACAAGATGGCCTGGGTTCAATTCTTGGTTAAAACTACTAGTTTTTCTTTCCAAAGTTCCTCTCTTCATTAATATGTTAAAGTCTCTTTCTTTGATGGGTTGTAGGCTGACGAAAACACAAAAACATCTCCATACTGTAACCACCGCCAATTGCTGAAGTTGAGGTTGATTGTAATGTCTCAACTCAGAGTGTCATACTAGATGCTACTTGTCTATTATTATAATGAAAGGAAAGTATTGTCTTTGTGATGTGCACTGTTTCCGAAGTTCGCCTTGGCATTAATATAAAGAATGTCTCTTTCTTAGATGTTTTCAACTCTATGTCAGTAATCAGAGTTTCAAGAGCTGATTCTTTTTTTTAAGGGAAAAGAGAAGAATGAAAGAAGAAAGAGGAGGGGGGGGGGGAACCCCACATTTTTAACATTTGAATCTAAAATTTTAGAATTATTTAATTCTTATTGTGTATATTTTTTCAAACATTTGTCATATGCAAATCGATAGGCATTCATGTCTGCCTATCATGTTCAGTTATCTAAAGCGTAAGCTTTTGTGTTAATTTTTATGGCTGATTTAATGATTCAGTTCTCAAGTTTTGCATACAAGTGTAAATGAAGATTCGTGTTTCATTTCACTTCTAGGTAACCTGTATATATAATGATCATAGTTTATATGTTTGGGACATAAAAGACATGAAGAAAATAGGAAAATCATATTCTTTTTTGTATCACAGTGCATGCATATGGGGTATAGAAGTAAGTTGCATTTTAGGTAATTGCTCATTGATCTTTTGATATTAATTTTTCGTTTTTAATGATTCATGATCCTTTTTGATTTATGTATATTAGGGTGGCCCTTGTTATAATGGTGAAAAATTATTAGAAGAAATTAGAAATTTTTTAAGCTCACACCCCATAATTTTTTTTTACCATAATGTGAAAGTATACCAAATATTTCTCCAATATATAAAAGTTAACCTCATTGAGCTTGATTGAATAAAGATGTAGGAGAAAAATTTTGCTAAAAATTAAACATTTGAAAATGTATTTATTACTCATATTAAGAAATTGTATGTGATTTTGGTATAAAATTATCAAGTGACATCTTTAAAAGGGCATATAAAACAACAAATTCCCTTTTTAACAATATATTTAAATAAATTTTCATTTAAGAGTACCCTTCTTGCAGTCCGAGTACTGCTTTCTGTGGTCTTCGACACATTGGAGAAGAATTGCTTCTGCTCGTCATCCACAGTTAAGAGCCCATTAAAATCTTGCATCAATTTCCACCCCTCTTTTGGCTGTGTCATTAACAACATTGAGATTGTGGAATGTTTCTGGTGACTTTAAATAAGAATCATCCCTATCTCAAAGGTCTGGACCATAGTTTTCCAACCTTTTTTGTCCCATCGCCCCCTTCTTCAGAAATTTTTTTCTTCCATCGCCCCCCAACGCAATCTACCCCATAGGATCCTATGTTAAATCCGTAGCTTCTACCGCCCCCCTGGAACATTCCATTGCCCCCCCAGGGGGCGTTAACGCCCACGTTGAGAATCACTGGTCTGGACTAAGATTCAGAAAGCTAATATTGACATCAAATTTCTTTAATAAATTTAAAATTTTCTGAGCAATGAAGTCTTCTGTTATATTTTCTGAGAAAAAACATTTAACTAATTGTTAGATATATCTAAATTCTGAATGACTTAATTTGTAAATATTCATTAGAAAACCTTGTTAAAAATTTGATAAATGATAAAAATTGACTGTCATTACAAAATCAAAGATGAATATCTAATAAAAGTACAATACTCTTAATAAATAAAATAGATAGTAATAAAATTAAAATCTTACCTAAAAGAAGGTGAACTTCATTAGGGTGAGTTATGCATTTACTTTCAGTATTAAGATTTTCCTGTTTCAAATTCACTGTAATGTGCTTTTTGTATGCAATAGTAAAATTTTTCTCAAAAATTGCTAGAATACTTGACTTTTCATGTACCACATACATACCACAGGTGACTACAAAACTTCTTCATAGCAACTGACGAAATGCCCTTATTTATGTTTTTGGTATTTCTTTAAATTTTTTAAAAACATCAAATCATTAAATGGAGCACCAACTGCTCATGAACTCTTCAACCATGCTTTAGCATACACCGTCACAAGAAACTAACAAATGTTCTTCAGACCATTCTTTTCGTCACTTTTAAAGCCAATTGCTGTCTAAATAAAAACATTTTACAAGTAAATTGACTTTGCCATACACTGAGCATGATGTGAAGTCCCTGGTGTCCTATTTTGTTAGTAGAGTCTAAGTTCCTTCCAATAAAAACTATGCATAATTCAATGAGCTCCTGATAACCGTGCTTCAATTTTTAATTTTTCAGTGCATTACAACAGTAACCACATGGGAAGGGTAAAATAAATTGAGAGAAAAAATGGCAGTTGCTCAAGCGCAGTGCGTCTTATAGTAGTTTTCACCCTGGCAACACTACATATGACAAGCATTACACAAAAACAAATTCCACGTTTAGGTTCACAACATTTACGTTAGAAGTTCCACAGAGGAATATGGACAAGGTGCATGAGTGGTTTAGTAGTAGTTTTCACTACTCTCACTTTGGCACAAGCTTATGACCGGCTTCACCATTGAAGTGATTGCTTTACCTTTAAGTGCTTTGGTACCCACTGGCTTCCCACTTCTACCACGATGAGGCATGGGATCTAAACCTCTGATTTGAGCATATGAGGTTTCTAATTGTTCCTTGAATTAAAAAAATAAAAAAAGGGTTGTGTGAATAGAAATTAAAAAATCAAAAAATAAGGGCCGCTCTAATGTATATATAGATGTTCCATGTTTTATGGATTGCATTTATTACAGTCGATATGATTTTAGTACTTCCAATGCTGTTTTTAAAACATATTGACAGTATGTGCCTAAGTCAAATTAGCATAAGTCAGGTTAAAATTTTGTACATTAAATATTTATTGATTGGGATCAGAATTTTACAGAAACATCAGTCTGTTTAAATTAACTGTTGTAGAAATTGAAGTTATTCTTGATGTATTTATTTATACAATATTGTTTGGCCAAGGCCTATACAAGAGGGTGTGGTGATGGGATTTGACATAGGCGATTGATGCTACATAAAAAATCAGAGTTTGAAGTTCAGTCTACAGAATTTGATGGAAGTTTGTTCCAATCAATAACTGTACGGGGGAAAAACTAAATTTGAAGCAATCTGTGGATGCAAAAAAAGGTTTCAATTTTTGGGAGTGATTGAGTCTATTGGAAAAATTTGAAGATTTGATTAGAATGTGGTTAATGTCAATGTTACGATAGCCATGGATAATTTTGAAAAGTAATGATACGCGAGCGATATATCTACGGGAGGTAAGTGGGAGGATATTAAGTTGGCATTTGAGCTGTGTGATGGAAACAGAGGAAGACCAGCAGTTTAAAATAAAACAGGTAGATTTATTTTGGATAGATTCCAGCTTATCTACACTGCTGGCCACCGTAAATGCAACACCCTGAAGGAAGCATGCAAATAATATGAAATTTACAACATGCATTAGCGGAGGTGAGATATGCAAATGATTAGAATTTCAGCGCAGACGCACATCACGCGCGCCTGTGGCGCCACTTCAAAGCGCTATTTAAGGCTTGGAGATTTCGACGATTTGAAGTACGGCAATTGTGTTTTTCTTGTGGTTTTTTCAAAAAAACGATCAATTATGCCTCGTAGAAAACAGCGATCATCTTTTGATCAAGTATCCGAGTTCGACAGAGGAAGGATAGTGGCCTACCGAGATTGTGGATTATCTTTCAGGGAAATCGGTAGTCGTGTTGGACGAAACCAAACAACTGTAATGCGGATATGTGATCGTTGGATGCAGGAGGGTACGACGGACCGACGTGTTCGATCGCATCCACCTCAGTGCACCACTTCACGTGATGACAGGCGTATTGTGCGTATGGCAGTGACGGATCGCTCAGCCACATCACGAACCATAGCACAGCACATTCAGTCTGTACCGCATCATCCAGTGTCTGCGCGTACCATTCGACGCCGTTTACAGCAGAGTGGTCTGTCCGCAAGACGTCCATTGCTTCGTCTACCCTTGACGCAGAACCACAGACGTCTCCGCCGCCAATGGTGCGATGAAAGAAGGATGTGGACGGCACAATGGAATGAAATTGTCTTTACTGACGAGTCACGCTTCTGTCTGCAACACCACGATGGTCGGATTCGAGTCTGGAGACACCGTGGAGAGAGGATGCTGAACAGCTGCGTTATGCACCGCCACACTGGTCCTGCACCGGGTATTATGGTATGGGGCGGTATTGGATATCACTCTCGCACTCCTCTAGTACGCATTGCCGGTACTTTAAAAAGCCAGCGCTACATCTCCGAGGTGTTGGAGCCAGTTGTCCTTCCTTACCTTCAGGGTTTGCCCACAGCCATATTTCAACAGGATAATGCGCGACCACACGTGGCACGCATTGTCCAAAGGTTCTTCGTCAATCGCCAGATTGAATTGCTTCCCTAGCCAGCTCGCTCTCCGGATCTTTCGCCAATAGAAAACATGTGGTCCATGGTTGCTCAACGATTGACCCAGATTACATCCCCAGCTGCCACACCAGATCAACTTTGGCAACGCGTGGAAGCTGCTTGGTCTGCTGTACCCCAAGAACACATCCAAAGTCTCTTTGAATCAATGCCGAGGCGTGTGGCAGCGGTGATCTCCAACAATGGCGGCTACTCTGGCTACTGATTTTGGCAGGAACCATACTTCACAGAAGTCTATAAATTTAATCATTTGATGCTTGGTCAACATGTTATCTACAAAATAAATATTGTTGCGATATCTCTTGTCTTTCTTGGTGTTGTAATTTGGGTGGCCAGCAGTGTATATTGCTTTGTGTATAGGGAGCCAAAATTTTGCAAGGATAGGGGAAGACAGGAAGGATATAAGTTTGAAACATAGATGTTTTGAAGGTTGCGGGTGGAATATTTTCAGTTATGATGAAGAAAAAAAGTTTTTGAAGGCATTTTTGAAATATATAATCCATGTGGAGGTTCCAACGAAGGTCGGCAGAAATTATCCCACCCAGGTATTTGTAACGGGACATCTCTGTGATTAAAGAATTATTAAGTAAGGAAATTCAAGGGGAGATCTTTTACGGGTAAGTTTCATGAAGAGACTGTTTTTTAGATGTTTAGGGGCAGTTCCAAAGACAAGCACCATTTGGATATAGTGTTGAGGTTGTGCTGGAGAGAATCTTGTCGAGTCTGCTGTAAATTCTTTGATAAATAATGCAATCATCAGCAAAAATTCTGATGGAGCAATTGATTAATAATGGTAGGTCATTAATATAAATTAGAAATAATAAAGGAGAGAGGACCGATCCCTGAGGCGTGCCAGACTTAACTCGGAGGTATGAGGAGTTTTCGTTCTTGAAACAGACAAACTGACTGCGATCAACAAGGAAGGCCTCCACCCATTTCAGTAATTTACGCATAAGCCAAGCTTTTGGAGTTAAAGAAGAAGTTTTCTATAGGGCACCCTGTCAAATGCTTTGGAAAAATCCAAGTATACGATATCAAGTGGTAGGTTGTTGTCAATACTATTAGATAAGTCATGAATAAAAAGGGCTAATTAGTTGGAAACGGATAGTGATGATCTAAAGCCATGTTCATCAGGAAAAAAGAAGTTACCATATATAACTCATGTATAAGCCATCTTCCCCCCCCCCCCCCACTTCAGCACCACTTAAACCGCAATAGATTGAGAACCTGTGTATAAGCCGACCAAAAAAATTAGTGCATTTCACGGGAAAAATTTTTTATATTTTCATCCAAAATGAATAGCTTGCAGAAGTTTACAATGGAAAATGATTCAAACTTTTTAATCCGTGTCTTCTAAGTCTCCAAGCTCACGGTAATCCATCAGATTATCATAGGGGGTGTGGCATCTTCGTTTTTATCATCATCTGGGCTGTCTCATCGCCATTGTCACTTTCAAAGAGGATATCTTCAGTTCTGTCCATCGCATTGCTGGTGAAGGATCGGATGATAATTTCGGTGGAAACAGAATTTCACGCTTCATGTACCCAGTGGCACACTAGGCTAATGCCAGGTTTCTTCAGCATCGGAACTCACGCATTTGACAAATGGATGAGTAAACCACAAATCCCTCAAATAGTCTTTGAAAGGCTTGTTGATGCTCACATGTAAAGGCTGTACAATCGACGTTAGCCCACCTGGTATCAAAGTCAATGATGTTTTTGATTTCTTTGCCTCGGCTTTGACATTATCTGTTCTGTGGGGTTTGAACATATCCCATACCAATAATTCCGTTTTCTCGAACACTGCTACAAAAATGACTGATTGTGGAGTCGATATTTTCTCATCAAAAACTGACCCGAGTATAAGCCGACCCCCCTGCCCCCCACTTGAGGAACAAATTTTTCCAAAAAAAACTCAGTTTATACACGAGTATATACGGTAATTGAGTCAAGGTGTGAATAGATTTTCTTGGCAACTATGTGCTCGAAAAGTTTGGAGCAGGTAGAGGTGATTGTGATTGGTCTAAAATTCAGGGGATTAGAGGGTGGACCTCAGGGGCGTAGCCAGAAATTTCGTTCGGGGGGGGACCACTTTCATTTCGGGGGGGGACCAAAGTGACAGAACAATGGATTTGGCCATCTTTTTCCCTTTTTTCGGTCATTTTCTCACATTTCGGGGGGGGGACCAGACCCCCAAGTCCCCCCCCCCCCTGGCTACGCCCTAGGTGGACCTGATTTGTGAATAGGTATTATTTTATTAATTTTCCAGTCTGGGACAAGCAGGAGGTATTCAATCAAACATTGAAAATAATTAAAAGATAGTTGGAAATTTCATCTGCTCAGAATTTCAGAATATGATTTAGGATCCCATCTACGCCAGTGGAGTATGGTTTCAATTTTTTCAATAGATTCGAAAGGCCTGCTTTGGAAAAAAAAATCAGACTAGAGGTATAAAGGGAGTCGGAGAAGGAGTATTGAGGGGGGGGGTTGGGTTTAGAAGAGAAAACAGAAGTGAAATTTTTTCCTATTGAATTCGAAGGCAATATCAAGGAGAGAAGTAAGAAGTTTGGCTGAAATTTTGAGGGAATAATGATCAGCAGATTTGTGGAGAAGAAAATTCCAAAATTTGGCTAGGTTTGTAGAAAGATAGTTATGCAAGGAGTTAGTTAAATAGTTGGTTTTTTTTATGTGAAATATTAAAATACCAAAGATTATTTTTTTCTATGTAGACTACTTTGTACAATCTAGCAGACTTTTCTGACTGCAAAATCTGTGCACAAATATGCTATGTGCAGAGTGCTTTGAATGTTTTGATGGCACCTTCATTGGTTGAACTATGATGCTTTTGTTTGGAAGCAAGAGAAAACATCTTTCATCTGGGGGTCAAAATTAATTAACCCTTTAAGTGGCACAGCCAAAACCCTCTGGATTTAAACCACCTTCAAAATGTCAGTTTTTTAATGAAGTAGGATGTATTAGGATTCAGCAGGTGCAAACCAAGGGGTATATAGGAAATTATTCCATTGAGAAATCAACTTTACAAATTTTTTAAATCTCTCTACCAAGTATTTTGTCTCATCAACACTAAAATAAAAGGCTTTTAAGAAAGAAAAATATCTTGCCAATGTCACTTTTAAAGGGTGAAGAGTAACAGGAGGGTGACCAGGTGCATTGTCGATAATGAGAACCACTAAACCAATTTTTTTTTTTTAAGATTTGCAATATCATTTGACTTTCCATATCCGGGGTGATCAAGCTTGTATTCAAAATTAGAAGATAAGACCCAAGCATTAAGATCAATCCACATTATACATGCTCAGGGTTCCTCAGGCATACCCAAGTGTTTTGCTTGAAGTTATTTTTCTGAAATGTTTTGTAATGTGTGTTTCAATAGGGATACACATTTGGGTTTCAGGTGCAACTTAGATTGCAAAACAAGGTATGCAAACAAATAATAAAATGAAGGAAATATTGTACATTCGTGCTTCTGGCATGTGGTGGAAGATATCAAGTTAATATTTTTATAGGGTGACAGAGAATCCCCTGATTTCAAAATTGTTTATTTCTTAAACATTAAAAAAAAATAGAATGATAAGTAATATGTGAATATATGGGGGGAAATGTGTCTACATTTTATTAGCAGTTTTTGTTAATGTTTTAAGTGTAGAATCATTTTAAAATTGAATGATTCTTTCTTAATCACCCTGTATACAAAAATCAAGGACCATACACCTCACTACATTTCCATCTTCTATAAGGGATACTAAGTACATCAAAAAGCGAAGTAAGTATTTATGATATTAGAAAAAATTGAATATCTTGGAAGTCAATATGACCTAATTAAAATTGAAACATGCATTCCGAAAAGTGCTTTCAAGACAGATTTTATAGAATTTATTTTATGGGACACTCATGAGTGCTGTTATCAAGGTGGATAAACACGTTCTGTCCCAACGAAAAAAAAAAGTGGTTAGAGTTATTTCCTTCACTTCAGTATTTTTATTATCAGTTTTGATGTCATAATTGTTAAAAATACTGAAGTGAAGGAAACAACTTCCACTGTTCTTTCATTCTGACCACTTTTTTTTTGTTGAGACAGAACATGTTTTTCCATCTTTTTTGATAACGGCACCCATGAGTGCCAAAACATATGTCAGTGGGTTATGAAATGCCATTTGTCCTCATCACGTTGTGAATATTTCTATAGTTTTGGGCAAAGTGATTCTTTTGATTAACAGCACATTTACTGAGGTCAACGTATGTTGGATGTCGCCGATAAGTTTTTTTGGTCAAAAAAGAGTTGCGCTCCAAAATATTTGCGCATCACTGCACTAGAGCTCTAAGGATAAAGGATTCGTTGATTTTGTAGTCTAGGATGCTCACTCAGTAAGTGAGCGGATATGGGTTAGATTCCCAGCAAGGCCAGTTGAATTTTCTTTCCTGGATTTATGTTTGCATCAGCCAGTTATCAAAACCTCCATAATGTTTTTTTTCTCTTATCCACAGAGGCTAGAGAGACATTATGGGAAAATTCACTGAGAATGATCATGTCAATGTTTTTTTTTTTTTCAAAGTCATATTAGATGTCTTCAGTTATTACCGCATTAACTGCAGTTTTTCCCACATATAATACATGCAGACATTTTTTTTATATGGCACGATTTATTCTTTATGGGCACCTCATTTCTAAAATTTGAATTTATAAGCATTTCATTTACCATGGCCCATAAATTCATAAATAGTTTAAAAATTCATAAAAGAGTTAGAGGAGTGGGTATATTTGGATGCAGTTTGCAAAAATGTTGATCTCACGAAGGGGGATTTTTTGGTACAGAAAAGGAATTCAGTTCAGATTTTTGTTAATAAAGACTCAGGACTTAAAAAGACTCTGATCTGCATATTTAAAGCAACTTGCTTTTGCATCGAGTCTATAAAATGCAGGGTGTATGATTAACAGTTCATTTCTGGCAGTTACATAAGATTTTCATTGTGGTGTTGACATTGGTGGATAAAGCATTATTGGTGAAGTTGCCACAAATTGCCAGCTGAAGCTTTATTAATGTTTTTGGACACCGAAGAGATAGAAGAAATGTTCAGGTCCAACCATTCCTGCCGGACTGGTTTACTTGATATAACATTTTGAAAAAATGGGAAGTTTGTGTCATTGGCATCGCAGTGGTGCACCATGTTTATCAGAGGTCCATACCTCCACTGTGGCTTTGCAAATGGGATACTCTAAGGGAAAAATCAAAAAGTGTTGTAAGTAGCGCATGATAACTGACACGTAACACTGGTATACTGAAGACATTGATATCCTGCATTCTTCGTGGTTTGTTACACTTGTACCCCTGCAAGTTGCAATCACAGCAACAAATCTTACCAAATGACGCAGCTAAGCTAGAGGAATTTGCAAATTGGACTTTGTTGAAAATCAACGAAGATCCACAATAGCTGCTCAGTATCGTATGGACAGATGTGGCTCATTTTATATTGAATGGAACAGTCAACACCCATAACTCTAGAATCTGAGTAAAGGAGAACCCACATGTGCCTACAGTGAGGAGCCCCTACATTCACTATGTGCTACTGTTTGGTGTGGTTTTGCTGTATCGATTATTGTGGGCCTTTTTTTCCTTAAAGAACCCTATGCAAAAGCAGGCTGGCAACTGTGCTGAGTTAATAGAACATGCCACTTGAAATGCTATGATAGAAAGTGATATTGAACTTATTGGAACATAATGTCCTTGACACAGTGATATTCATGCAAGACAGGGCCCCTTTCCTCACATTGCAACCAAAGCAAAGAAGTTTCTGAGAAGAATGACTAATCAGCTCTCACTGTAAAAATATGAAATGCTCCCATTCAGTGAATTTAACATCTCTTGATTTTTGGCTTTGGGATTGCATCAAGTCCTGAGTGAACCACAATATCCTATCTTCTTTACTGCCATTAAAAAATGCTATTCACCACTGAATCTTTATCTATTTGGATATGCTGTTAATGGTGTTGTTGCTGTCAAACTGTCATTTGTGAAGATGGCGGATGCACACCATCTACAGAATACTATAGATACACTATATAATACTCTAGTGCTGTGATACGTTTGTAAACATTTGCCTGCATGTACATAAACATACATTAGCAGGAGGCTATCTAGCCAAAATTTTGGTCAGTTTTCTGGACTGTTCACAAAATTATGGATCTAAAAAACAGACCCTTCACAAAATTCTGGACCTGAAAAATGGATTCTTCACAAAATAAAAATTAATGAAACCATAAATTTGAAATTTCATTTCTTTTGTGATCAATTAAATAAATTACTTTGCTTTCCTTAAAGATATTTATTTTTCACAAAATTAATTATTCTTTTCAGAAAAATTTTCACAAAAACACAACCTTACAAAAAAGGTCTGGACAGGCTCCTGGTTAGTTTTTCATGGGATTCTGTTCACAAACTGCATTCAAATATACCAATTCAATAAATTTTTATGAATTTTTAAACAATTTACATATTTATGGGACAACTGTATTATGGCTTATGTTTTGATTCATACATGATATAATTGAACCTCATAACAAATTTTTCAGATTATTTTTTATTTTGGCCAATATAAATTTATTTTTCACTAAGATTTAGCTTCTATCATTGCAATTATACTAATAAAACATTGGCTTAAAAAACATTGAAACTTATTTGGATATTAACCCTTATAGCAACATGTTGGGGTAAATCGAGAAGCTATCCATACTTAGAATAAGACAACCATAAGTATTCTTTATGGGCATTGTATAATATTTTATCAAGTGTATATATTGTTTACAATTTTTGTTAATTGCATTTTTAATTGGGTTGCTATATTTTTTAAATATATGACATCCATATTTTTATGGGCATCTTTTCTCAGCCACCTCGTTGGGCATTTTGCCTGTTTTGGCGTTGTATTTTTATTAGCGGCGATCCCGAGATATCTCAGGTTCTTAAAACACTCTAATATCGACAACCCCAAAATATGTCGGGTTCTTAAAATGCTCTCATTTTGGCATTGATGAGCTCAGATATGGCTCTAAGTTTTCTTCTCCTGATAACATGTTTTCCTTCCCTCCCCACCCCGTCCTGTCGATCAACTGTCAGTAGGTGGAGTCAGCTTTTGTTCAAAGTCTGATAACTTAGGTGGAGAGACATTATGTTTTTCCTTTTTCCCTTCGAGGTAGTATAGTATTGCAAACAGCATAAATAACAGAAAACAATAGTTTTATGGTTTTTTTTGTTTTTATTATCTTATACTCCTAATTTGGAGGAGCAGGAAGCATTTATCACACACACAGCTCGCAATCAGAAATAAAAATATTCTTTTTGAAAATAGGTAGCAATTTTTAGAAGGTTTAGTGATTTCTACTTTGGGAGTTATAATAGGCTTCAGGAAAATTTAAAAACCGCTTAAACAGGTGATTGAACTGGAAAATGACTACAATAATAAGCTGCATTATAAGATATGTTCTAATCACAAATGTGCAAAGAGAATTGTAAAAAATTTCAAAATGCACAACTTGTTTGTCCAGCCTCAGTACTTTGAATGTGAATTGTGTGAAAATTATTTTTTTGCCATGCGATGTGTATGATTAAAAAAAATTATTTTTATGCTTTAATGTTTATTTTGAAAATAAGTTTTTAAAACATTAATAGTGCATACTTTATTTTAAAAAATGTTCTATTCCTTTCTTGACTAACTTATACAAGAGTATATATGTAGTGAAAACATAAACCACAATTTTTTTATTTGCAAATAAAAAACTGGATAGAAACTTAATTAATCCAAGACCATCTGTTTCAGATTGTTTTTGTAAAATACATTTTTATATGCCATTGTCTAAGCTGAACATTTAAATGACTTGCATTTTTAATTATTTTTTGCTTCAGTTTTTTAATTTAGCATTATGATAATCATTAATTATATCATTAAATTTTTTATTATATCATTTAATCATTAAAATATTTTTATGAATGCATATTTGTTCTGAAAATATTTTATTTCTTTAATTATTTAATTAGTTGATATTCTATTATTTTTTTCACATCAAGATATTGCACATCAGTGTGCATAGCTAATGCCTCTCACTGCAAATTACTGGCAAACTATTGATCCTAGATCCATACTTCCAATTAGAAAATGTAATTAAATCACGTTTAGAACCTCAGATACATCATTCATATTGCAAGCAGTTGCATAGTTATTAAAATAAAAAATTTACTTGTACAGACACCCTGTTCTCAAAAACCTAATTAGGAAGTATTTCCCCTGTCTCTCCTGAGGTCAGCAAAAGAAAATTTCATGTGTCTAACACAGAAAGGGTCCAAAGATGTCATCCTCAAAAAAATTAAAGTACGTACATCTCATCCAGAAACGCATAAAAACAAAATATTAGCGGTGGAATGCAATTACTAAATCCACAAAAAATTTTACTCATCTGGCGATATCCATAAAAAGAATTTTTTCCCTCTTTTTTTTCTCTTCAATAAGCTACTTTTTGCAGTTTGTTGCACATGCACACTACAAATTTCCCTACCTATCAGCCATTTGTGCTATTGATATATCTGTATGGTTTCACATAAAATGTGTCACCATTTTTAACTGGATCAGCAAATGGACTGCCATGAAACTCGAGGTGTAAACTAAGCACACACACAATTAAACTAGACAAGGCAGGCGATGGAAGTAACTTAATTCAACTTTTAATTTAACATCTAACTAAGATATATCACAGACTATTGAAGAACAAAGCAACAGAACAGTGTATGAAACATAACAAAAATCAACTATTTCAGAGAACATTTGACACATGCACATCACACGACACAAATCGCAGCACAAGCTGAAACGTTGGGTCATCTTCATCTGCATATCTGCCACAGGACCCCTTTCCTCAGCGAGGTGGACACGGGGACCTGAGTGAAAAATTTACATCCCGCTACAACAGAGATGTGAATTCCATCTATGAATCAGTATTCGCCAAGCAAGCAATCGAATCAAATGTTGACGAAACAACTCATCCTAGGCATTTAGTGCTGTCAGAATCCCCAAAGGACCCCTTCCTCAGCAAAGAGGTTCATGGATCCAAAATTGAATGGATCTTTCTGAGCGACTGATGTAAGGCACTGGCAGGTTTACAGGAGACTGGGCGGCATGTTCATAAGCGTTCTTACTTTCAGGATATTCCGGTGCTGTGTGAGAGGCACCCAAGGTTGACGCTGGATCAGTTGACTCACGTCTCGACTGAGAAGCAACATCTGATCTTGATGGCAATGCTGAATCTTTCAAATAATCAGAGTGAAAACCCTCAATCGGAAGATGAGCAGGCTTGAGACAATCTATTGAAACACATTTCGTTAAAGAATTCATCTGCAAAAGAAAAATTTTCAGCTTACACTGTAGAATTAAAATTAAATATGGGCCATTATAAGGCGGTTATAACGATTTCCTTACAGCATCATGCCTAACAAAAGCGTGTACACGAATTTAGTGCTTTTGGAATAAACACCACCCTATGACATTGTGCAGTATTTTGTACTGGACGTAGCAGCTTCAATGGCGATTTAAATTTCTGAAGAAATTCTGGTTGAGACAGATTTTGTTGAACAGGGCAGAAAAATTTGCACGGAAGTCCTGTATGTTGACCATACACCACTTCGGATGACATATGTTTCCAGTTATCTCTGATAGCAGTACGCAACCCCCATTAGCACCAATGGCAAACAGTCAACCCAAGAATGTAATGTTTTGCACTCAAAAGAAGTATTCAGTACGTGAGTTCTTTCAACTATCCTTTGCTTTAGGATTGTAGGCACTAGTTTTGCATATCTCCGCTCCAAGTGACTTTGCCAGTTCCTTGAAAGTGTGGGATTCTAGCTGTCAACCTTGATTGCAGGTAATTCTAACAACCCAATTGAATAAAAATGCTCGCGATATGATGTCAGCAGTGATGTCTGCTATAACAAAATAACTTCCAACCACCTTGTAAAGCGGTCACTTATGGTCATGGCAAATCTTAACCCATTGTACATTGGCAAAGGACTAATAAAATCCAAATATATGGTATGAAATCTGAAGTTAGGCATGGCTATTTGACCCAAAGGTGCAAACGTGTGTTGCTGGATTTTCACCTTCTGACAAGAAAGACACAAACGACACCACCACAGTTATATTTTTACACATTAAAGGCCAAACATAACCAGTACAAATTTTTTTCATTGTGGAACAAGTTCCAGAATGAGCCAAACCATGTATAGAATCAAAAAAATTTTACAAAAATTTAGAGGAACATATAACATAATTTTTGGCAATGAAACATCACAATATACTGCGGAATTGAAATGTGGAAATTTTATTTGTTCAAGTTACAAATTATTAAAATTGGGTTTCTTCAATAATTCCTTCAACTTGGGATCATACAGCTGCTCTGCTGCTAACAAATTGTAATCAATTATCACAGAATTTCTAATTTCATTGAGTCTTGACAAGGCATCAGCTACAAAATGTTTTGAACCAGAAATATGTCTGATATCTGTTGGGAATTGAGAAATAAATTCCAAATGATGTAAATGTCATTGAGAGCATTTCTCACATTTTTGGGAAAAAGCATATGTCGAGGGCCAGTCACCAGTAAACATATAAAATATGTGACCTTCCAACATATATCTAAAATGAATGACAGACAGATAAATTGAACAGCTCTTTATCCCATATGCTGAGTATTTATGCTGTGTGTTATTCAATTTCTTTGAGAAAAAAACCAAAAGGCAAATACCCTTTTCTGTTTTTTTTATTTTTTTTATGTAATGCTCCTGCAACAGTGACATCACGCATCAGTAAATAATGCCAATTCACAATCGGGCTTGGGATGAGACAGCTGAGTGATAGATAACAATATTTTTGGAAAGAATCGGTGAATTCAGAAGTCCAGTTAATACTGCTATTGTAATTTTTGGAACCTATTAACAAAGCGTTCAATGGTGCGTGCAATTCAGCAGCTTTTGGTACAAACCTATAAAAATTTATACAACCCAAAAAACGTCTTAATTCTCAAACATTTTTAGGCAAAGAATTTTCAATAGCTTTAATCTTATCCAGAGTCCTTATCATGTCCGGGTCACCAGTTTTGTATGGTTCCACATAAAATGTGTCACTGTTTTTAGCTGGATCAACAATGGACTGCCATGAAACTCGAGTTTTAAACTAAGCACACACACACATGATCAAACTAGAAGAGACGGGCAATGGAAGTAACTTGATTCAACTTATAATTTAACATCTAACTAAAAGATCATGGATCAGCTAGAACAAACTAATGAATAACAAAGCAACAGAACAGTGTGTGAAACATACCAAAAATCAACCATTTTAGAGAACACTTGATGCATGCACATAACACAACACAAATCGCCATACAAGCTGTGACGTCTGATCATCTTCATCTGCATATCTAATAAGAATGACAACTGGCAATCGGTAGAATATAGAATAGTCAATCCTAAGGTCATAGGTTCGATTCCAGCTCATCACGTCTGTTTTATTTTTTTCTCATCTTTTTTTAAATTTCTTTTTTCATGAGCTCTGGTTTATTTTTCTTGACATGACGAGACGTGGATATAAAGTCCCCTTAGGATGCGACCTGGGGTCACGGCCTTAGTTCTTACTGCTGTGATTATTTTTAATTTGCATAATAAATCATAGATACACTACTTAATATTAGCTGTAATTTTATGTCTATGCAAGAAACAAAAATATCACAGTCACGATACTGAGAGAAATCTTTTTTTTTTCAAAACTACAGATATGAAAAATATGTGTTACTGCCAAAGGCCAAAATTGGTTGATTTCATTGTCAATTGATGTGGCCAATGTCAGAATTTCGGGATTCGGCCAGCCAGTTTCTGAAATGGCTGATGACCCCTAGGCAAAGTCAGGTAACAAAAGGCGTGATTTGGGGTCATCTGAAGTTTGCATATTTTTCTGTAATAATTATGGCCACATTAGCTGTGGCAACCCATCATATTATTGATGCTGTGATCTTTTTATTTATTTATTTATTTTCAAAATTTGACGTAAAAAATATGTTTAAATTATTCTTTTTGTGTTTTTTTCTCTCGAATTTCTCTTTCTGTCTTGTCACATGGAGTTAGTCCAATACAGCTACTATATATATAGCCATGTGTCACACATTGGCGATGAAAATGAATGGATTTGGTGCCTACCGGATCGTCTCTCATACATCAGCACATCAAATTTTTGTCAGGGATCTCTGGCCACCTTGTGAATTGGCTGGCTAAAGCTCGAATCATTTCTGAAAATCGGACTTCTGCCAAAACTCTTGGCCAATTTAGGCTTTGGCAGTAACATAGTTTTTCTCTCAATTTTTGAAACAAAAAAAATTATTGCTGCTTTGTCACTGCCGTTGCGCGATAGGAAAATTGTGATAAATGACAAAATAAAAGAGAAATCGCATCGCTGTCATATGGGGGAAACTCTCCCATACAGTTCTGTGTAATTTACATCGGACGTGGTTTGAATAAAGTCACTTTAAAACTGTAGGGTTGTGGGATTTTAGAATTCATTTTCGGCCTCTATTGGCATTCAGAATATTAATATTCACAAATATTTTGAGTATTTGTGAATATTAATTGAATTATATATATAATTATATATATAATTGAATTATTAATATTCACATATAATCATTTCGTCAGATATTTTTATATTTTTGTGCATATTTTAATGAGTTGAATTAGTAGTCATTTTTTTTAAACTTTTTGAGGATGCCACCTTTGGACCCTTTCCTCGTAAGTGCAATATTTATTGAGATATTTGAATTCACAAGATGTTGAAAGGGGAGAAAGAATGACATAAACTAACGGGAAAGATCATTATGCTGTTCTTTCCCACCTTTTCAGTGATTTTTGGAATTTTTGTCTTAGCGAGTATTGCACTTAGAAATGTGGAATTTATTTTGTTGGCCTCAGGAGAGAGAGTGCAAACACTTCCTAATTGGGTTTTTCGGGGGACGTTGTCGGTATGAAAAACTAATTTTTATTTTATTTTAATAACTATACAACCCTTTGCTTATCTGAAGTCTACACATTATTTGAAAATTTTTTCTAATTGGAATTATGCCTCTAGGCTCAATGGTTCACCAATAATTTGCAGCGAGAGGAGTTTAGCTATGCACCCTGTATACCTTTATTTACATGAATAAATTGTTATTTTTATGGTTCAATTTCGCTATTAATCCAAATTTGTTTTTTGTTCAGACCTATCCAAATTTTGATGAAGGAAACAAAAATGTACTGCCCAAAGGATCATTTCTAACATGCTCAAGTGATGATACAATTCGATTTTGGAATCTAGAAAATACTATTTCTGATGATACTATGTACCATCGTAATATCTATAGTTCAGTGAGTAAAACTTTCTTTCAAACATTAAGTGGAATACCAATGCTGTTATTAAAACCGAAATTATAAAAGCTCAAGCATGTATTTACCAATGTCAAATAAATTTATTAAATGTGTGTAAACCCCTTTTGTAATACATTATGTGACAAAAGTATTAAATACCAAGCAGCAGCATGGAAATTGATATGTGCATAATTGAATTATTTTATAATGTTATATAATTGAATTGATTATTTATTATTTTAAAAAATTCTACAGAGATCTTCCTGGACATTTTGATACCTCACCTTTTGTTCTACGAGCAGTAGAAATCAAGATAGATGGGAATATGTGTGACACGAAAAATTCAAATTTCACAAGTTTAAAGGGACTTTGAGTCATGTGCACCTCATATTTTTCGCGTTTAAATGTTTTGTTATAGACTTTTTCTTCCTGTTCCATCTACACTCAATTTCACTCTTGTGAGTCTTTTTTCCTTTTTCTTCATTGAGTTGAAGAAAAAAACTGTTACTCACATTTTTTTTTTGTTTACATAGGCTCTTCATGCACGTGCCTCAGCTTGTCTATCATGTTTTGTGTTACGTTACAATTTAGTTTATTATGGTTTTTCACAATTATATTTCATGAGTGGTTATTTGTTAGTGTAGTTAATGTTTAGTGAAATTACCCTCTAATTAATCATATTAGAAACATATATGTTACATGAACCTAAATTGTGTGGTGGTAAAGGAAAAATATCAAAGATGTGAAGTTGTGTATTGAACAAATTAAAAGATTTCAAGTCATGTGCAACAGCAGTTCATATCTTCAGTGAATATTATCTATGCTAATGTCACTACTTGCCATAAAAAGGGGAAAAAAAACGAACAAACAGCATTAACAATTTTTTTTGCAACAAAATCAAAAATCAACAAGGACTGGACCATTAAGTAAACTAATCTTTTTTGTCAGTTTCCTTGGGTTTGTTGTTAATTCATCGCAAATATTACTCACAAAACACATTAAATGTATAACACAGACAGCAAAATAAATTTAAGGGAATTTTTGCCTCATTAATTTTTCCAATCTGTGGCTTCTTTCAACTTTCTGTGTGTCGAGCATTTGAAGTGGCAGGCATCTCAAAGCATTAAAATGGCAATGTTAAAACTGATTATATTATTGAACATTGAGGCTATTCTTATGAATCTGTATGATACTGTGTTTGAGAAAAAACATAATTTGATAAAAATTCATACTTTGCAATCTTTGAACATGCTTTTCCCAAAACATACATTTTTGTCATTGCACACATGATATCTCATGAACTATGTTTCCTATTTCTATGAAATTTGTCTGGTATGTGTCCCTTGCCTAGGCACATAAAATAAACTAGAATGGTAGACATCCATTGAAATTTAAAGTTTTTATTTAAATTTTAAATTTTGGAAAATTTCATAAAATTTGAAGTTTTAAAGTTTCTGAATTTTTAAAAATACTTTCACTTTAATGAAATGAACCAGGATCTTTAAGATATATAAACAAACATTTTAGGACACAAAACAATTTTTTAATGCAGGAATTCAAATTTGGGCAGATGAAATTGCACGTGCAGTGGTGGTGTGTATGATAATTTTTTTAAAAAGATTTTCAACTTTTGCTTGTAAACAAAAACATATTTTGTAAATTTGATGTATGCACATCAAATTTACAATACTTTAAATGTGACCCTCAAAAATTTGAACAAATTGAGTAAATTAGGAATTTTTAAATATATGCTGAATTTTTTTCTGTATTTCTCGACTTTCACAGGTCCTGTGTTCCCCCTTAAATGACTTCATTTTTGTGATGTTTCCATGAATTATGAAACCGTGCCATGCTAATTGCATTATCATTTTGCCTTGACTGGCTATCATATCCATTCTGTGAGCCAATTTCCCATGTGCTGGATGAGTACAGCATCGCTTATTTTACATTTTTAAGTATTTCTTTTTTCTTCACCATACAAAATTCCATTGCTTCAGGAACATTCACATAAATTTTCAAGTCATTCTGACCAGTGGTTTTTATTTTACAGTGTTCTGAAATCAGAACTTTAGTTATAATCAGCTTGTATATCATAAATGATCACTAATTGATCTGCATTAATCCTTCATTAACACATTGTATTTGCCTTAGTATCCTAATTAAGTGTATTCACACACACACACACACATAAAGGAACTGGAGAGAACATCTTTTTATTATAGGGTTAATAATATTGAGAATTCTCAAGCACAAAATGTTTCCTTGAGTTAAGCTATAAAATAACTAAATTGCAAAAGTTGGTTTTATTAAAATGTAAGAAATATTTATAGATTAATATGAGAATTGTGTATATTATATTAGTAAACATTTTATTTTAATTAAAAGTTTGAATGATTTTTCAGAAATTTTATTGTTTTTAATGTAAATGCTATTAAAACCAAAAATTTTTTTTTTGGTTTTAATAACACCCTGGTTTAATTACCAACCCTGGGTCCAATATTGTAAACTCCTAAAGCATTTACATGAGATTGGCATTGGGGGAAACTTGTTGAACTGGATATAATTGTGGTAGTCAGATAGGTAACAGCGGGTTATGATCAATGGGTAATTTTCTGGTTGGACAGGTATCACAAGTGGAGTCTCTCAAGGAAATTGTCCTTGGCACCATACTTTTTCACTCATTGTTGATAAACTTGATCAGAGTATCCATTGAATTGTTAGCAAATTCATAAATTATGTGAAGCTAATGGGGTAGTCGGGAATACATGCAATAGGGTTTTGCTCCAGACATATTTGAATATGATCGCAGCATGAACAAATAAAGCGTGAGTTTCAGCATTGATCGGTACTTGGTTGCTCATTTTGTTCAAACAAACCATGTTTCATGTAAATAGTTATAGTCTAGAGTTAAATAATAATGCTATTCCGGAATGCAAATAGGATCACCGATTTCAGAGAAGCATTCAAAATTTATGAATGAATTTGTATGAAAGAGTAGCTTAGGTTTTCTGAATACTGTTCCATGATGGTCAAAAAAGGAAATGGAATGCTTGGTTTCATTCCTAAAAAGGTGTCTTCATGTACTCTTAAGTGATCTTTCCACTTTTCAATGGCTTATAGTTCATCTTGGGGTATGCCATAAGGTTTTGGGAACCATACCTTACATAGGGACATAGTATTGGTTGAGGGGTGCAGAGAAGAGCTATGAGCACATTTGGTGGTACACTGGGCTTGAGCTATGAAGAGAGACTTGTTTTTTTTAATATGTTAATATTGGAAGAACATGGGTGGCAGGGGAATATGATCAATGTGTTTAAAATTTCCAACTAGACGGATAGGATGGACCATGAGTTATCAATACACTGTCAAATGACTGCTTCAACAAGGGACACCAGTATAGATTTAAAAGGCACAACTCTGGGTTGTGGTGTCGCAGGGAATTTTTCTCAAACAAGGTAGTGAATAAATGGAATAGCTTACCCCAGGAAGTAGGAATTCAACCATATTTGACACGTTTAAAAAGATTTATGATGTTTTCAATGGGATAAATCAAAAAGCTATCCATACTAATATAAAGACAACCAAAATTTTATAATAACATTTCTATTCTAAGGGCGATTTCATAATTTATCATAATCATTAGTTTTTATTAGTTTTATTTTAGTGTGTATTTGTCTGCCCGTAGTAATTGCTCTTATTTTGGGTTGCTGTATTTTGGTTATATTATATTTGAGATCTTAGTTTTTATGGGAATTTTTTTACAGCCACCTCATTGGGCATTTTTCTTTACATTTGCATTTGTAACTAATTATGCATTACAACCATTCATTTCCTAATTGTAGCTATTATTAGCATTGTGATTTTCTATTTGTTTTTAATTATTTGGAACAAAAAGCGAAAATTAAGTAAGTATATAAGTAAATTTTGTTTAATATGCGAGACAATCTTATAGTGCATTATATTTCTAATTACTATCAAAGATTTGGACTTTTTTGCGAACACAACATGTGAAAATCACAAATCAAATTTTTTTAACGTCATAATTTTTATCATAAAATAATTTAACACCAATTTTATAAACATCATAATAAATGAGTTTTTTGACACAATTTTTTTTAAAATCAAATCAATAATTTTTTTCTAGGAATTACTGAAAGTGTTGTATATTGATCCTGAGCTAACATATTTATGTGATGTTGATTTCAATCCAAGTGAGTAGATTTAATGATAGGTATATACTCTTGTTATACTATTGACCAATGAAAATTATGGTCCATAGTATAATAATTTTTATCATTTCTCAAATCTGTTTTAAAATTATTCCCCTGTCACGCTAGAACCATGAATATGCAAATTTTCATATTTTTGATTTATCAGCTGGTTGAATCCCTTATATAGCTATCTATGTTTTGCCAGAAACATGAATGTGTATTCCTACTGAAACACATGTTACAAAACATTTTAGGAAAATAACTCCCATAGAGTTACTCTATGAGAGTACTCTTGCTGTTTGAATAAACATTCAAACAGCATTTCTCACATTCTTTTGTTTTCCCAAGAATTTGCGTAATCATGCTTTTCTGGCATGAGGGACAAAATATGTTCATGGTTATATAAAAGCATGTTTATACAGTAGATTCTACTTGATTGAATTATTTTTTTGATCCTGAAGTTTAGTTATAGCAAGTAGATGATTACATTAAGAGACAAATTAATAAAAGTACACTTTATCAAAAATGCATCAAGAAGAACAAAAATTGCAATGGAAACATAGTGTCGCAAACCATGTTGAGATTTGACCATATTTTTTATATAAAGTATCTTAGTTACTTAAATTATATTACAATATCAAAATGGCTAATTCTTACCACATTTTCTAACCTTGGGCTATGCATTCTGACGTTCTATTTTTAGAAAATTCATGAATGGGGATTGCATCACAGATCTAAATGTAGTGGTATATTATCTCACAGGGTTTTGTTTTTCTTTTTCCTTCACCAAGAAGCAGCAACAGTAGTGACTGCATTATCATGCTAGGGGCAGATGGTCTTATAATCCAATAAAGACACCAGCTGCCCTTAGAAGACAAAGACCAGTGTACTAGAGAAAAGTCCAACTTTGCTATTTATTGTTTGAATTGTAAAGTAGTGAGGATTAATATGGAAACCAATTTCAGAAATTTCATTTGATATTTTTTTATGTTTAGTGAAACCAATTTCTAAGAAATCATAAATATTTAGTCTATTATTAGTTTAAAATATAATGAATCGTGGTGGAAGGCCACAGCATATAGCCTGGCAAAATTTTGATAAAGTAGAGAAAAATGGAAAGATATATGCAAAATGCATTAATTGTGGAGTTATGCGATGTAATCGTGTGGACAGGATGAAGAGCCATATAGCTCAGTGTATTGGAAGGGGCAATGATGTTGAACAAATACCTGATGTACAAAAAGCAACTACATCAATATCTACAGAGTCCACTGCTTCACAGCCTATTATTTTGTTGGAATCAACAGAACCTGAAATTTTCACTCAAAAAAAGAAGCAAAAAATTGATGACTTCATTGTGAAATCAAATTCTGCTACAACTAAAAAAATTGATTTATTAGTGGCAAAGTTTTTTTATGCCAATAATATCCCATTCAGTGTTGTTGAACATTCAAGTTTCAAAGATCTAGTTTCTGCTTTGCGATCTGGTTATAATACCGCAAGTAGAAAAGCTTTGGCTCAGTCACTGCTTGATGAAGTTACAAGAGAGGTTGAGAAAACTGCAAAAGACAATCTCAGTGGAAAAGCTGTAACTTTAATTGAAGATGGATGGAGCAATATTCATAACGATCCAATCATAGCTACATGTATACATTCTGAAGGTAAATCCTATTTTCTTGAAGTTGTTGAGTGTGGTGCTATTATGAAAAATGCAGATTACCACAAGCAAATAATTGACAATTCCATACGTTTGGCCCACGATAAATATTATTGTGAAGTAAAGCCAGTTGTAACTGATAATGCGAAAGTAATGGAGAAAGCCAGGCAACTTTTGCTTAATGAGATTGACCAAAATTTAATAGAATATGGGTGCTCTTCTCATTGGCTCAACTTACTCGGACAAGATCTAACACCTGAAGCTGTGCTCAGAACAGCAGGTAGTTAAAATACAAAAATACTTTAGAAACCATCATTTGCCTTCGGGATGGCTTAATGAACATATGGGGTCAATAAAACCCCAATTACCTGGTGATACTCGATGGAAGAGTACACTTACTTGTCTTGAAACATTTTTACACAATAGGCCATTTTTTCAGAAAATAGTTGAAGATTGCGAAAATGACATTGACAAAGGAATTGTTATTTTAATCAACAATTATAATTTATACAAACAGTGTAAACATCTTTCATTCCAACTCAAGCCAATAAGTGTTGCATTGGATATTCTTCAAACAGATACAGCTACAATAGCTGACTCATGCCGTGTTTGGCTAAGCCTTCTCAAAGAAAGTGCTCTTCAGCCTCACATTGAAAAGATACAAAACAAGATGAACCAGATTCTGAGACCATTTCATTATTTGGCATATAATTTGCACCCAAAATATAAAGGTGAAGGACTGACTGATGTGCAAAGTGATTTGGCTTGCACATGGGCAACAGAGAAAATTAACGGTTGTCTGCCATTGCTAATTTCATATGAAGCGGAAGAAACTCCTTTTCCACCTTCTTATTTCAGTGCAGCAGGAAGAATGACAAACCCTGTGATTTGGTGGAAAGGACCTTCTAAATGTAATGCTTTTTCAGCTGAGCCTGCATCTGAACTCATAGAACTAGCAATGCTTTTGCTGTCCAGTCCCGCCAGCTCAGCCTCCATTGAAAGAGTATTTTCTAACTTTGGATTTGTCCATTCAAAACTTGGGTGTAGAAAAATGCGCAAAATTAGTTACATGTTATCGGATGCTACGTGGTAAAAATGAACCATACTATTAATTATATATCTATTCTAGACATTTTGTACCTCAAATTCAAAATCGCAAATTATAATTAATATTTTGTTTCAATTTTAATAAATTAGTGTTTGAAAATGAAACATTGTAATACCAAAGTGCCTCATCATTAAGTTATATACCTATTCTATTCGAAACATCTCAAAGCATTCATTTAGGTTTTTGACAGTTTTTGATGGTTTAAACCAGTTTTTGACAGTTTAAACCAGTTTTTGACAGTTTAAACCAGTTTTTGACAGTTTAAACCAGTTTTTGACAGTTTAAACCAGTTGGTTTTTGACGTCAAAAACCCAACCCTGGCTACAACATTGCGGAATTAAGTTCGAGAAACGAATGAAACGCAATCATTCAATAAACACAATCCATATTTATACTTATCATGAAATAAAATAATCTTGGTCCACTTAGACCACAGAAACACTTCATCCCAACAAAAAAAATACTACGTCATAAATGTTCATTTAGCATACATCATTCATCATATACATACATTTTCACAAATATTACAGTAACTCAGGGGCGTAGCCAGAAATTTCGTTCGGGGGGGGGACCAAAGTGACAGAACAATGGATTTGGCCATCTTTTTCCCTTTTTTCGGTCATTTTCTCACATTTCGGGGGGGGGGACCAGACTCCCAAGTCCCCCCCCCCCCCCCCCCCCGGCTACGCCCTTGCAGTAACTGAACATCAATTGGCAACGTGACGGAAAATGAATGACAGGAATTGTTTACCTTTGGACGTCTGTGGCCATCCTCCGGCAAAAGGTATTTAAACAAATTATATTAAACTTATAAAAATGTATTTCACACACACAGAACCCCCAATGAGACTAGAAGATATCTCTCCAGGGAGGAACCTATATTGTTAATCGTTATGAGAAATTATCAATGAGATTAATTTTGTTGGGTCATCAGCCACCCGACCTGCAGTCTCATCCTAGTCTAATGACCGGAAGACCCCACCCTCCAGCTGAAAGACAAAGTGGACGAACTAGCCCATACCGGAACGCTAGCAAGACCTTCGGCGGTTTCCAGTAGCTCAGCGGTCCCTGGGGTCTGAAGGTAAGAAATCTCTTAACATTAAATACTAATAATAAAAACATGACCCGGAGGCTGTCATGTTACACGTGACCCTACCCCATTGCGTGCATTTCGCGATGCTGCTGTCAGATATGGTGAGCAAACCCACAAACGCATTCAGTAATCAACTGACATCCACCTTTCATCTCCTCTTGACTCAGAGCCTGCATGCATTTTTCACAATTTTCACCCTCCACATGGTTTGCGACACCATGTTTCTTTGCAATTTTTATTCCTCTTGATGCCTACTAACAACCCTCTGAGTTTGTCAGTCCATTAATAGAACACTCTGTATATTAATTTAATACTCTTAATAAAATTGATTAATTATACTTGATGAAGATTAACTTTAACCCTTTAAGTGGCAATGACGAGATATCTTGCTATCGACAGTTGCATGGAGTTTCACAATCCAAGAAAGACATACATTTTATTTTACATGAAGGGACTGACTTTATTTAACTTTCTATTTTAGACATGACAAGAAACGAACTGAGTGATAACTCTAATGATCACTTAATGGTGCTTCAAGCGCATACAATATCAATCACCACTCGGACAGTCACTCTGGGGGTGTGGGTTCCTTCTTACTGCATGTGTCGATGCCGGCACCACAACTCCTTAGTTTGCACCCACTGAAAATCGGAAGAAAGCCTACTTAATTAAAAAAGATATGGCATTTTCGGGAGGGAGGAGGTTTAGTGATTTCTAATTGCCGCTTAAAGGGTTATGTAAATTAATATAATCAAAGATTTTAAATTTTTCATATAAAAGGTTTTAAAACAGCTGATTCAAAGTTAACCAATGATTCAATTCAGCAAAATTTGCTGTATAATCAAAAGATAGTGTGAGAAAATTGTGACTGCTGTTTATGATTCAACTGTTTTGGCCTCCATTGTTGTTTATCAGTTATTTATTATGTATATATTTTGTATGTAAATGTGGCACTCAAAAGTCTTTTGGCAACCATAAATATGCCTACAAAATTGCAATTTTTAATGAAATCGATGCTCTGAAACTCAAACACTGAACATCACAAATTACAGTTGAACTTGGTCAACTTGAAGATCAATGGTATAGTAAAACAGTTTGAATTATCCAATTCATCAGTATAGCAGAGCCACTCTTAGGGGTGTGCAACAGGTGCAGTCACACCGGGCCTCACGTCCTGGGAGGCTCCACACTTACAGTAATATTATTCTGTTATAATTATTTTATAATTCTTAAATAATTATTATTTTCATAAATTCTGCATTTTCATCTAGAAAAATAATTCTGGAATTTTCTGAACTGTATCATTTTTGGAATTCTAAATTTTCATCAATTCTGTAATCATTTCTTTCATTTATGAATTTTCATCAATTCTCTGCAATTATTTCTGGCATTTAATCTGAATTTTTATAATTTTTCATTTTCTGAATTTTCGATTACCCTCTCCCACAGAATATACAATTCAGGGCTAAGGAGACCCAAAATTATCAAGACGCCTCTGGCCCGGCCTATATTTTTACACTGGGACCCACGTCTGGTATAGGTGGCCCTGTAATGTAGGATAATACTTTCAACAACAAAACCAAAAACTCTTAACAATTATAAAATATATTGAATGCTATCACACTTACTATGCCAGTTTCCTCGATATTACAACCAGTTGTTTGCATAAAATTTAAATGATCACAAACTATTTCATTTGTAAATTTTTGTGTAATTTTCATTTGTTTTCTTTTGGATGCTCTTCAACAACGCAAGAAATTTTCCAAGTTGATTTAGACAATGAAAAATGTAATTTTTTTTTTTTTTGAGTTTTAACAACCTTATTTTTTGTAACATGTTTTTAGCCTTTAAAATATTGAAATAGGGGAACCTCTATTACTTTCTTAGATTCAATTTCATCCTCTACATGAGAAGATTCAATGTATCTTTTTTTCTCAACTTTTTCTATGTCGACATCCATAAGTCAACCTTAATTTTTTTTTCGAACTGAACAATTGTAAGGACCTTGTTTGGACGTGGTAAAAAATGTTAAGCTACATATTGATATTCCAAAATAAAAAAAACAATAATGCTTGAGATAAATGAATCTCTAACACATTCTACTAGAAAAATGACTGGGATTTCAACACTCCAGCTCTTAAACATTCCATCTGTCTAGAAGTTGAGAAACACACACAAATTTTTGTATTTCCTATGTAGAAGCATTTTCAGGTGCTAATTAAGTCATTCAATGAAGTTGAGAGAGGCTGCAAAATCTCTATTTCAGCATGTCACTGAAATTAGGAATGTGCATTGAATAAGGAAAACAAACTTCTCTCGTGGCGTATATGGCAAGCCTTGACAAATCACAAAAAGATTTAGTCGCCAGAACAGTTTTTTAGTTGCCAAATATTTTTTCCTATGGAAAAATAATTAAGAAAATAATGTTTCTTTTAACTTGTTCCAGGACATAATGACACCTTTGGTGTTGATACGCTGATATTGAATTCCAAAAAAATTGTATTGTTCTTAGATTCCAATTTAGTAAACACATATAGAAAATTTTAGGTGCCAATACTTATTTCTTAGTCATCATCATAGTAACCTGTCACCTGAGATTTGTCAAGGTGTACAATACCCTAATTTTCCTGGTATACAATAGCATATTTTTTGGATTGCAAGAGGATTGTGGTTTGATTTCCGGCTGAGACAGATAATTTTTCTTTCCAACTTCACATTGGGATAATATCCAGACAAGTCTATTTTCTTCATAATCACTTGTATATTAGGCCAAATCTTTTGATGCAAACAAAAAAGTAAACAACCAATTAATAATTATTAATTTGTTATATTATATATTTATTACTTATTATCTGCTTTACTATGGTGCCCATTGCATAACTGATTTTATCATGCAATGGGCAAAATTTTTTTTTACAGTAGAAACTCTGACACCTGTGGGACCAAAATGTTTGTCTGTTAATAGGTTGTTTAATACATTTCAGTTCATTGATGGAATTTAAAAAGTGTCTGTTAACGGGAAGTGTCCACTATGAGAGGTTTCACTGTATTTTACCTGCGCTAATATGTTTTGTCTGTGTGCAGAAGGCAGTCCATAAAGCTGTGTCTAGACCAGCCTCTCCACTCTGCCTAAAGGTGCAGAAACCTATTTTCCATTGAAATCAGCCAGTGCTGTGGGCTGAAATGAAGTTTTTGAATGTTTTAACGTGGCTAGTCTGGACCGGGCTTCATTTGAATTGATAGTCCATGGTCCATCCCACGGAATTTATTTCAGAAATAATGTTTTATCGTAGGTACTGTAGGAGCTTTGATACGAAGAAAACTATTACAATTAACGTCTAGCAACCTTAGACCCAGGGGCTGGTGGTCTAAGGTTGCTAGACGTTTGTATATATGATCTACAAGTGCACACACAAATTAGGATTGCATTGAATAATTATGATTTACTAAAGAACTCAGCACCTCGGAAAGTTGTTTTTAGAAGATGAGGGACTCGTGTGACCTGAGCTCGTGGGTTCCAATGGCTGTGCAGCAGTGTATTTAAATGAAATTTCAATTGAAATGAAAAAATCAAATTTTTGATATTTTATTACTTTTTTCATTATTCGACTGATTATGTTGACTTATTTTACTCCCCCCCCCCCCCCCAATAACAAAGCTCAGCATTCATCACTACTGAGAGACTTCATGTCAATGTCGGCATATCTGTATCTGTAGTTTCTTATGTTATACTGAAATAAAATTACCTTTTACATGTTCCAGAGATTGTTGAACACGGTTCCACACAATTATTAACTGTCTTCAAATACTAAAATCACTTGCCTTCTGGAGCATGACCTCACACCTTTCTTGAAACCTTAATTAATTACACTTTCTCAAAAATATTCCATTGAATATTCCTTATGTTTTTAGAGTGTTTATCATGCATTCTTCCTAAATTAATCCTACCCTAAATTTATATTAAATAAGGGTTAATTATGTAAATAAAAAGGCTACAACATGTAAAATACCTCACGAAGTGGCTGAAAAAAGATACCCATAAAAAATATGGATGATCTATGTATTACTAAACTACTTCTAAAAACATAGTGTTAGAACCCACCACCGGGCTGGAGTCCCATACACTGTGGAACCTCCCCTAACGGGCACTCCTAATTAACAGACACTTTGCTGATCTCTGGTCACAGGGAATAGATTGATTAATTTTACTGTCTGCTATCAAGAGGGCAAACTCTAATTTTTTTTCTTAACTTTAATTTATTAATTTTTATTCATAAATTTAGAATTTATTATATTTAATAGTGATTATGTATAATCCCCCAATCTCATACTGGTATATATAATAATCTGTCAGTTAATTACTTGATTAACAGAACATAGCTATGGTTCAGGATGGTGATTCTGACTTCATGTTGATTTTGTTTGCACATGTTGATACATTGTTGAAGAAAGCCAACATTACAAGACTGATAATGGTTTTTATCCTCTTTGCACTTATTTTGATTCATTTTAATTGCAAAATCCGTGTAGTGCATATATCATGTGCGGATAAAAATAATTAATTCGTTTAATGAAGAGAAGAAAGGCTATAATTTTTTCCATATTTATCAAACTTTCCTTTTTTATTTAGGAATCATGCATTATCGCAGGTAAAAGTAATAAAAGTAGTGAAATTTAACCAAACTTTATCATTCTTTCAAACCATGTACACTGTGGTCTATCGCCATAGCAATTTACTGCTGATTGAGTTTTGCCGGAAGTGTATGTCTGCCTAACAGTCTGAGTGCATGTATAGTGTAGGGTTTACAACCGTCCTCCTTTCTGATGTCATTTTTAGCATCCTCCTATGTTTCAGAAAATTTGCCCTTTTGTTCTCTTTAGGTTTTCAGAATTCTTTTCTTTTTTTTTTCCTGGGGAAATTTTTTTCCCACTTTGAAACATATTTCTTTTTTGATATAAGTGTTTTTGTGTTTTTTTTCCCACACACATTAACCAATAGCCATCAAAATTCCCAGAAGTTTTGGTTTCTTTTTTTGTAGTAGTTCTGTTGTAGAGTTGGAAAAATTATTGTTGTGGCTGGTTTTATTGGTCAGAATAGTAGTGCTTTCTCTTGTGAAAATTGGGATAAGTAATGTCACTAAGAGTGCACGCACAGGTGTCCTCCTTTCTGTTTTCGAATCTGATAACCTTAGTATATTGTTGTGTGTGAATTTTCAGTGGTGCCATCTATATTAAAAATTCTGAGTGAAGAGTGATGTTTGAAACTTCCTTTATCGAGACAGTTAGTGATTATGCATAGCCACTGTAACAGCGTGTTCTCTTTTACAGCAACATATACATTTTAACATTAAAATTTATAGGAAACAATTGCAACCGAAGCCAAACGTCATATAAATGTGAAATTCTTATTAAGGAGGTTCCACTGTACATTATACCTCCCCATTAGTGGACAAAATTTTTTGGTCCCATGAGTGTCCGTTACCAAGAGGTTTTACTTTATACGGAATGAAGGTAATTTCCAGCCCCCTTTGTTTCAGTTTGTTTTCCTCATGCTGCGCCTGTGTCTATATGCATTTATATATTTATTTATTTATTTACAGGGTGAATCTGACCTATTCTGCTAAATGAAAGAAGGATGATAGACGAGTCCAAGTAGATCATGAAATATCCCACCAACCATATCCTATCTCAAATCGTTTTCGAGTTATAGTGAATAATAGATTACGGAAAAATATGTCTCAAGTCTAAAAAACCTGCAATTGTGAAATTTTTAAGAGACCTACGTGCAAATTAAGCATATATTTGAAAATAACAGAAAAATATTATAAAATAACATTATTTTCATCAAAATATCTGAATTTATTGGCCAGCTACAAGTGCTGAAAAATCTGTGAAGCTCAAAATCAACTTGTTGCCAAAATTTTTCAAGAGAAATTTAGCCTTTTGTTCATAATACATCATTAAAATCAATGTTTCTCATAGATATTCGATGAAAATTTAGAATTGGCGGTTACAGAATTTGGCAACAATTTATTTTTGCAGAAAAAATCATATAAGGTGACATTACACGATCATAGACATCTACTAGATATCTTTATACCTGGATATCTTAATGGCAAGCTTCAATCACTGAGAAATTGGTGAAGTGAAAAATAAAATTGTCACCAAAACCTACTGAAATTACATATTCTACTTGGGTTCGTCTATCACCCCCTTTTGTTTGGCAGAATAGTTCGGATTCACCCTATATATATTATACTTCTTTACATACAGTCAAATCCAATTTTTAATGAATACCGTTATAGCGAAAATCTCGTTTTAACGAACACTTTTCTAATCCCCCCAAATAAGTTTACATAGAAACAATGCTAGGTAACCTGGAATTCCTTTATAATGATATTTCGTTTCAACGCAGTGATTCCTCCGGTCTCTTGGCGTTCGTTATAACGGGATTGGACTGTATTATATCGTATATCATTAAGCAATATTTGTCAAAACACTTTCGATCTACCCACAAACAAGAGTAACACATTAAAAGTTCACTACCCCCAAACAAATTTCAGCTACAGGTTTCAATAAATATTTTCTTTCTGCTTTATATATGTCAAGGTCTTGCCAGTGCATGCAAATGAACTGGTGCTACCGGCATTGTATTTTTCTAAAGACTTTTGAGTGCTACTGTATGTTTGAAGCATAATTAAGTTTAATTTCTTTAATTAAAGCTTTACTTTTTTTTCACATGCAGTTTCCTTGAAACCACAACATCTATGTTTACTGAATGTGTGTGATAATGAACAGAAAGAAAGGGAAAACTGCTAACAATAATTATTATTTCGATTTTTATGGTTTTGGTTGTAAATAATATGACACTAGAGGTAAAAAAAATATGGGGTATTTTTAATGCATGTGTTGTAAATAAATACTCTTATCCTTCAAAGCGTACTCAGAGACAATGAAATTGATGCAGGAGGAAAGAAAAATGCCGCTACCATATGAAACTTTTTAGAAAGTTTAAATGTAGGCTCTTAATCCAGTGATCCAAGTTTACATCAGATATGCCCAACATCAATATTCTACATTGACACTGCAAGCATGAGCTGGTAGCCTTATAATCCAGCATATTGTTGACATTCCATAGAAGCTAAAAGCATCAGAAGGGTTTGCATGAAAAAATATCATGCAGATGAAAAAAGATGTAGGTTAATATAGCTATACTAAAACAACTTTGGAGATGGACTTATCTTTGCGGCCATAACTGCAGGGTGGTCAGCCTGCCATTTAATCTGCCATGTAGATAATTTTTACTATGCCATTCATCAATGCTATTGGGCGCAGTAAACATACAAGTACTTGTATTACTGCACTTACGCATGACAGACCAGGCAGACAACCAGTAGAGGATAGAAATGCACTAAATGTGTGTGGATTCCATGATGAGACTTAGTTTGATATAAATGTGTATGTGAGCTGCTGACTTTTACAAACTATTTATAGGCACCTTGCAGCAGTGAATCAACAGTTTCTCTTCTTCTAACATGTAATGCTTAAACAATGTGGAAAATCAACAATTATGTTCCCAGAGGAGTCAACCCAAAGCAATGTGTAACACCACAAACCACTGATGTGTGGTGTTTAGTAATTAGTACCACTTTTGATTTTATGCAGATATATCACCTAAACATCTGAATACCATGATCATAATCATAGTCTCTCAATCAACTGGAACAACCCTGACTTCTGTATTCAAGGAGAAAAGAAAAATTCCCCAGAAAAACCATAAAAATGTTATTGAATTCAAACTTTATTCTGAAAGTAATGATGCATAAAAAGAAAAGGTTTACAGAGTGATTATAATTAAAATTGCAATTTCAAAGTTCTGTAAAGGAGAACCACTGGTCAGGAGGACTTGAAAATTTGCCTGAATACTCCTGAAGCAATGGATTTTTGTTTGAGAAAAGAAAAACCGTTAAAAACTTTATGCTGGTGCTCCCACAGCATTACCACTTGATCTTTGAGGAACACACACTTTGACCTGTTTTGGAATATGCCGTTTTACACTTCCAACTTGCAGCATAACACGGTGGACAACCTAATGAACATTTCTTGCGTAAGTTGTAGGTATTTGTTTTGTGGTTCCATTTTTGTGCTGTTTCCATGAATTATAAAATTTTTTTATGTTAATTAAATTGTCATCTTGCTCCGGCTGACTACTGTTTCTATTCTGTGAGGGAATTTCCTGTGTTTCATGAGTACAGTGCAACCTATCAGTAAATTTTGAAGTTTTTTTTCCATTCGCCAAACAAAATTCCATTGCTTCATGAGTATTCATATTTCAAGTCATTCTCACCAGTGGTTCTTACTTTACAGTGTTTGGAAATTGCAACTTTAATTATAATCAACCTGGAAAATGTAAATACCTATATCATAGCTGTGAAGTCTCCCACATTTCTACTCCTCTCCTGCACTCCCAAAGAAATTCTTACATGTCCCGAATTTGGACTGCAGTTATATAAAATCCTCACTTTGGGGGAGAAAAATAATTCCCAAACACTGTTTCTGGAAAAAAGACAACTGCTTTCATTTTTTATCCCCAAAATGATCTCACAAACGTAATGTAAATTGTGGTCATTGCATCAAGTCACAATAAAATATTAATTTTCAGGGGGGGACAGAATGACAAAATTTGCTAAACAGTCAGTATCAATTTGGTCTTTGGACATCTAAAATTGGGGGGGGGGTGAGATTATTTGTATCAACTCTGACCATATGTGCCGTTGTGCGCCTTGATGGTGATTTTTTTTTGGCAAGAATTGATTTATGAGTAGTAGTGGTGGGTAATTGAACCTACTGATTGGTGACTTGGTGCTATTCAATGATGACTTGCACGATGTCACGTTTCTGAATAGGGGGAATATCCGTACACTTTTTTGCATTTATTAATGAAAAATCTCTACGTTGTTTTTTCAAAAATCCCTTTTATATTCACTTTTGTGCCCAATTTGGATCCATGCAAAAATCTCCCTAATTCTCATTCTTCAAAGTTGGCAGCTATGATATATTTTACAAAATGCTGTAAAATAATCCAGCCTTTGCATACTAGTGCTTGAAACCCTGGAAAGAGACAATTGAATCATCTTTCTTTTAAACTTAGCACAACTCCTGTCTATCACCATGGGTAATTTTCTGCAGATTGAGTTGTGCTGGAAGTATACGTACTTGTGAACCACAGAAAACCAATTACCAACTGTGCCACTGGTGGGGTTTGAACCCAGGCTCTTGCAATGTGAATCCATCACTATGACCATATAACCGCATCATTGATTTGGTGCAGCATGACCAGAATGGTCATTGCGCACAAAATTTAAAATCTGATCTGACCACATGGCAGCACAGTGGCAGAATTTGGAGATCCAGCTGAATTATCTTAAAAAATCATTAGTCCAGCAACACTGCTCAAAAAAATTTGATCTGAAACATCAAGTACGACACCTCAAACATTTTTTAGTTCACTTGGACAATCAAAAGACCAAACAGTTGGGGTTTGCACAATGTTGAGAGACATTGATGACATTGAAATTTAAGCATGATTTGTAATTTAGAGCTATGGTTTTGACTGGAAGATCTTTTCAGTTAACTTCCACATCATAGAATTCAACACAATCTGTAATCTGATCCATCTGTTGACGTAAATGTTGTGGATGATCTGGAAATAGCAAAACTATGGATAACTTTGACAGAAATTTATTTCATGATTATCATTAAGATAAATACAACAACAAAGGGCAAAACTAAGTTAACATAACAAGTAGTACCAGTGACCACATTCAAAACTGAACAATATATATCTGTTGAAGTGGGCATGGCACTCTGGCCTCACGTGCATCTTCGAAATGCAAATTGACGTCGGGAGTGTTGTTGGATCACAATTTTATACTAAAAATGTTAGAAAACATATTTGGCCTATTGGAACATATTGAATTGAAACAGTAGGGTTATTGAATTAAAAGTTATTTTTTTACCCCAATAGAATACGCAGATTGATTACAAAATATTTGCCACAATTTTTGAGCAGCTGAGATTCTTAATCAAATCCATCACCTTATAGGCATAAATCTAGAATCTTTATCTAATCCATTTTCACAAATAACCAGTACAAATATTATATTGATGCTTTATTTAATCAATCCGAATTTCGCAATTGCTGATCTATCAGATTCTTTCACAGCTTCTGTGAACTAAATAAATAATCGTATATTTCTAGTTCTGATGATTAATAAATATTTCTAACATTCTAAAACATTTTTGTGCTTTCAATCAAGGTTCTGAATTGAAAACTAATGGTGTATACTATTACTTATATTACTTTTCTGTTCTTTTTTTTGCTATGTTTTTTTATCTTTTCTAACCTAATGTGGTGGAATTTTTTTCTTATGTCTGGGTGACAATAACATCTATTACATGCATCTTGTAGCTGGTAGCAGCGACAAAGTTGACACTACTTATGATGGTAAAAATGGTGTTAGATGTTTGAAAATCAGTCCTAATGGAAAACATTTAGCTTCTGGTGATCGTTCAGGCAATATCAGGTAAAATAATCATTAGTTTGTAATTGAAAGATTTTCTACCAAAGCAAAGAATATTTTAGTGTTCTTACTTATAAATTAGCTATGATATTGTTGCCCTTATACTTTTTTTCACATGTCACATGTGGGTGTTCATGGATTCAAGTTTCAAGCATAAGTGGAACCGATTAAAACTAACAAGCATTGTAAATATGCTCTGAGAATTACATCAATATAATGCTTCCACGTAAATATGAAAATCTGTGGACTATGAAAATGTCTGTGGACATCATATGAAGATGGAAAGAAAATACAAAACATATTGTTGGGCATATAGGCGGAGATTGACTTGGAAGTCTGTGGAGGCAAGGTCATTATTGCTGGGGGGGGGGGCACGATGATGATGATGATAATTCATATATACATTAGATCAGTTGAACCTATGTTTGACGCTGCCCCCCCCCCCGTATCTCCGCCCATGTTGTAGGGAAATAATAAATCTCTGCACTCATGGGTGTTATTTTCAGGGTGAAAACAAAAAAGCTTCTGTATTTAAAAAAAAACATGGTCAGAATGATTGAGTGTCTGTGGAGTCAGAGATTGCCACAGACACACATGATCGTAAGGCAATGGAATGAAGATTGTAATCATGACTTCTTTTTTTTTCCACTAACATGGCAACAACTTTGATGTCAAAAATGAGAACTGGATACCAAGGGCGTAGCGAGGGGGAAGGACTTGGGGGTCTGGTTTCCCCCCCCCCCCGAAATGTGAGAAAATGACCGAAAAAAGGGGAAAAGATGGCCAAATCCATTGTTCTGTCAGTTTGGTTCCCCCCCCCCCCGAACGAAATTTCTGGCTACGCCCCTGCTGGATACTGAAGTGAAGCAAACCCCACACACACACGTTCTTCTCTATCACATGCAGATCACAATTTTTGTTACAATATATGTTTGCTTCGACAGAAATTTATTTCATGATTATCATTAAGATAAATACAACAACAAAGGGCAAAACTAAGTTAACATAAAAAGTAGTATCAGTTACCACATTCGAAACTGAACAATATATATCTTTTGAAGTGGGCATGGCACTCTGGCTTCACGCTCATCTTTGAAATGCAAATTCACGTCTGAAGTGTTGTTGGATCACAACTATATGCTAAAGGCGTGGAGGATTATGGCCAAAACCCCTCTAAAAAGAAATATGAACTCTGTCAATAAACTGAGGCCCTCAGTCCCCAGCAGTCTGAGTGTCCCTGGTTACAGCAGCAACCAGCAAGACATCAAGACAGGGTGCTAAGAATCTCTGGGTTGGACCAGGCTGCCATAAGATGATGACCTTGGCCGGACGATCTCTTTCTTCAGAAAATCGTTTGCAGGAGTTGGAAGAACTGGAAAGAATAAATTGGGACATCTTAGGCATCTGTGAAATAAGAAAAGGAGAGAAGAAAATTGAACTTGCCAGTGGACATGTATTTTACTACAGAGGAACAGGTAATGGAAGAACCAGTGGAGTACGATTTCTCATTCATAAAAAGTGGAAAAATCACATTGTTGAGTTAGATAGTACATCTGATAGAGTTGCAAAGCTGGTCATGCAAATATCAAGCAGATACAGGATACAGATTATACAAGTCTATTCACCAACAACAAGCTATTCTGAGGAAGTAGAAGACTTTTATGAAGAATTAGACGAGCTGCATAGTAAAGGAAACCATCATATCAAAATAGTAATGGGTGACTTCAATGCCAGAATTAAAGAGGGAAGAAATGGTGAAGAAGAAATCATGGTTACGGTGTACAAAACAACAGAGGAAACCGACTCGTCAAATTTGCAGAGAGCGAACAGTTATGCATCATGAATTCATTTTTCTAGAAGAAACCCCAAAGAAAGTGGACCTGGAGAAGCCCAACTGGAGCAACTAGTGAGATCGACTACATCCTATCTAATAAGAAGCATATGATCCAAGACTGCAGTGTTCTCAACAAATTCAATACTGGAAGTGATCATCGACTGGTTAGATGTAGAATAAGGCTTAACACTAGAATGGAAAGAGCAAAACTTATCAAAAATAGAAAAACTGTTATCGATACGATAAAGCTTCAAGAACATTGATATAAATTCCAGTTAGAGCTAAAGAACCGATTTGATTTGCTATATAACACCACTGAGGATGGACAAGATATCACCACAATGAACAAAACTTTAACCACTACCCTAAAAGAAGTAGCAAAAGAAGTCGCTAGAGAAAAAGAAATCAAACCAGTAAAAAAAATAACAGAAGAAACAAAGAAACTTATGAAAGACCGGAGAGAATTTCAGATTAAGAATAATGACGCTAAATCTAAAGTGGAATATGCGGAACTTTGCAAGACAGTATGAAAACAGATTACAGAAGATGTCAGGAAGTTTAATTGCGATATTATAAAGAAAGCATTGGAAGATAATAGGAGCTTAAAATCAGCAAAACGGAATCTGTGTGTAGGGAGAAAGGAAATTTTTGCACTAAAAAGAAAAGATGGAACCATCACAAAAGATGGAAATGAAATCATTAGTATTGTTGAGGAATTTTATAATACTTTATACAAACATGAAAAACAGGATCGGGACAGAGGAAAGGGAGCAGAAAGAAAAGAAAATGAAGCTGAATTTGTACAAGTAGCACCTGTGCTGAAGGAGGAAGTCTATAAGGCTATAAGATGCATGAAAAAAGGGAAATGCCCAGGTGAAGATGGGATTTCAATAGACATTGTTAAAAAAGCAGGAGAAGAATTTGCCAGTATGCTAGCTGCCTTGTTCAGAAATTGTCTCACAAAATTGGATTTGCTTGACGATGGGAATAACTCAATGATGGTTTGTCTTTACAAAAAGGGCGAGAAAGAGGATATCAAGAAATATCGACCAATCAGTCTCCTATCAGTAATTTATAAAATCTTCACCAAAGTGCTGACATATAGGTTTGAATCCAAATTGGATGAAGCTCAACCAAAAGAACAGGCAGGATTTCGAAGTGGATTCAGTACAATGGATCACATCCAAACAATCAGGGTACTTATAGAGAGAAACAAGGAATACGAATTACCATTGTGCATGGCCTTCATTGATTTTGAGAAAGCGTTTGACTCTGTCTTCACATCTGCTGTTGTTAAAGCTCTAGATATAATTGGTGTAGAGAAGACTTACATCAATATCATCAAGAAAATGTATGACAAAGCAACTGCAACGATTCATTTGGATAAAAGAAAAGCAAAGATTAAACTCGAAAAGGAGTCAGACAGGGTGATACTATCTCACCAAAACTCTTTACCATTGTTTTAGAAGAAGTATTCAGAAAACTAGATTGGGATAAAAAAGGAATTAAAATAAATGGAGAATTTCTCAACCATCTGTGTTTTGCAGACGACGTTGCTGTTATTGGCAGTAATCCAGATGAACTAGAGGAAATGATACAAGAATTGCCAAAGGCAAGTATTCAGGTGGGCTTGAAAATGAATCTGCAAAAGACTAAAGTTATGTTCAACCCCTTTGCATTGAAGAGGACAATCTTGCTCAACAGCACAGAGATAGAAAAAGTAGAATGCTATGTATACCTGGGACAAGAAATTACCATGGACAACGGAATCATTAATGAAATAAACTGAAGGATCAGGATTGGATGGAGCACTTTTGGCAAAAACTGTGTAATTCTGAAGAGTCACATGCCATGCATGAAAAGAAAAGTTTTAATCAGTGTGTGCTACCAGCACTGACTTATGGAGCTGAAACATGGACACTCACAAGCAAAACGATACAAAGGCTACAGACAACACAAAGGAGCATGGAAAGATGTATGCTAGGCATCACAAGGAGAGACAGAAAACGAATCACTTGGATAAGGAAATGGAAATGGGCTAGACATATTGCAAGAAGACAAGACAACAGATGGACCACAAGTATTCTAGAGTGGTACCCACATGGTGTTAAACGTCCGAGAAGGCAACCCCACGCAAGATGGATTGACGAGATCAGGAAAGTGGCAGGAGTCAACTGGATGGCTAAAGCATCAGACAGAGCAGAATGGAAAAATTTAGAGTAGACCTTCATCCAGCAGTGGATTGAAAATGGTTGTTGATGATGATGATATGTTTACTTATTTGGTAAAACAATGGTTAAATATGACGTGTTAGTTTTTACTATTATTCAGATTTAAACTAATTGTTAAAAGAAATGACAACATTACATAGACTGCAGAATGTACAGTAGGACAGTACCTTCTTCATAATTAAAGTTATTATCAAGTTCTGGAGTTAAGATGAATGGCAGCAGTGATAATGCGATAAAACAAATACCCATTTTTGAATACAACATGTTTTTATTTTTTCCTTATTCATTTACATTCTATAACTACAATATGTAAATATGTTCAATATGACCTTGATTTAATGAATGTCACTTCACCAAAAATTACTTTCAAACTAGAGATATTGTTAAATCAAGAATGCTAAAAAAAATTGTTAGAAGTTGTAGCATCATTTTTCATAGCATCACTTTTTCATGAGATAATAAAAATTTGTTTAACGTAAGACATGATTTCTATATTTGCAGCCTTTCTCTCATCACCACTATAACTTAAGGGTCATAAATAATCACCACTTAAGATAGTTAATTATCTTTATCCATCTATCCAGTGACTATACTATTCCATAATAGAAATGCTCACAATCAAGAATTGGTATGATCAGAATTTAATTTTAGCATTTATTTCAACAATAGTAAAACATTATTCAAACTTAATAAAATAATAAGGATCAAAGTCAAGTTAACATGTTAAGGCAGCCAGCTGCTGTGAAAGTGTGTAAGTGTATTCACACAACAAAAAACTTTAAATATATAGGTTACAGCAGTGCCACGAGCAGTCCTTTAAAATATGCAAATTACCTTTTTTTTATTTGCACCACAACAAGCATCAGAGAATGTGTTTTTAATTTTCTAGTTTTCAAATCCAAGGTGTTCAGGGGTAAGACATTTTTGAAAATTGTAAACAGCTTAAACCAGGAGCAGCCAACCTTTTCCATTTACACAACTTGACCAATTGCTATCAAAATTTGCAGAAAACAAGAACCCAACATTTCTTATCTAAGCAAGACAGATGATAGTCTAGCCATGGTTCTGCATGCTTCATTATGCTAGTATTAAGAAGACAGCCTGAGAACATATCTGGGAGTTCAACCAAAACATCCATCTTGAGAATGCCACTATTCGTTCAGCAATTCCATGCGGGGGGGGGTTACCCAGGGCATCACATGATTTCCCCTCAGGCAAAGTAACGTACAGTTGAACCCTGATTTAATGCCACTATTAGCAGAATCTTGACACTATAATGAGTTTGGCGTTATATCGAATCATGGTTTAAGAGTTTGGTGTTGTATCGAATCATGGTTTAACATGTGTAATCCCTGGAAATGGAAGATTTGTTCACTAAAAATTTCTGGTGCTAATCAGAGTTGATGCAGAGGGCACTATAACAGGTTTTAAACTGTATTTGGGTTCCATCTACCTGGGTGAAAGTATCAACCTATTTATCTACATAATTTTCAAAATCATAGCAGCAGATCTCATTGTTATGGAGTCCTCTTATGCAGCCATTCCCTCCCAGTAGGCTCATGCGTTGGGATGGTGACACCCTGGGGTTACCTCTTCCTTTTCTATTCAGAAATAAACAAAATGGGTGGAAAAACACTCTCAATATACAATTCTTTGATAAATACATCAAAAAGTATGTCCTGAAGAAAAATGCTGCATATGTATTTACTAGTCATCTGGCTACGACAGCATATGAAATCATACTGATTTTCTGTCTATATCAAAATATAGTAGTAATAAATAAAGTAGATATAATGGAATATTCATTATACAGCTGATGCCACCTCGTAAGGCATCCTTCTCTCTCTGCATTATTTGCTCGCCAGTAGACATGAGTTGAACAATCATATTTCAATAAATATATTTCCTGCATTCATTTTGAACTTGAACAACCTATGCTGGCATTGCTTACAATTAAGAATTCAATATTTCTATTTTGAATACTAATTGGTAATTACTTCAATTATTGTGATTATTTATTTATTTTATATTTTTCTATTTCAAAAAAGGAAACCAACAAAAAACAAGATAAATTCAGTTTTGATGTATTCATAAAAATATTTAAAAAATATTTTTAGCTCGAATTTTGCAAACAAGAAAAAAAATGGGGGTACACACATGTGCATAAAAAGCAGCACCACGGGTAGCTCACTATGAAATCAACTGGTCAGATGATTGGTTAAAAATGGAAGTTTTGGTTGAGAAACAATTGTTTGTCTTTGTTATTACTGTGGCACCATCTGTTGTGAAGATCTGTAAGTGACATTTTCAAGGATATGCACATGCATTCTCATTTCGAAGTTTCAGAATCTAATAACCCTACCGCAATGCAAATCATATACTGGGGGCCCAGGATGCTTATAGGGACTTCCCAAATATACTTTGTAGGGGAGGAAGCTGAGCTCCCCACTACCATGAGTTCATGAAAGTGCAGCACGATGCATGCTCCCCCACCATAGGGACGTTATTGAATCCTTTAGAGAGAGAGGTATGGCTAAAAAACAAAACAAAAACACATTTAATCAGAAGGTATCACATGAGATTATTTTTAAAAAGACCAACCTTACCAAACATGGATATATTTCCTATATGGCGCTTATAAAGATATTTCAGAGCCTATATACATGATCGTCTTCTATAAAAAAAAAAAAAAATTTAAACAATTTTTTTTATTGAAAAATTAAACAGAGTTTCTTTGATTTCTTTAAGAAAGCCTTTGTGTGTCACTTCATGGTATTGGGAGTGACGCACATGCTGCAGGTTGGCCACCCTTGCCCTAAACCAGGAATGGCCAACCCGCGGCATGCATGCCACAGTGTGGTATGGTGGAGTTTTAACAGTGGCACGTGAAGACTTACTGGAAAATTAAAAAATTTGAAAAAATTATGTCTTCAGGAACTTCATCAAAATCCGTAAAAACCCTACTCGTATAGGGAAAAAACGAAAAATATATAAAGAATAACGCATAGCATGAAAAGAGAAACTTGTTAAGCAAAGAGGAAACTAGCCAAGCAGCCAGCACTTTGGCAACCTTCATTTCGACCAATCAGGGTTCAGAATCTGCAGTCTCGAACATTTTGTCTAGATGTGATGAACTTGCGAGAGCGAGCGCAACACTCTGGTTGTCTGGCTCAGTTGATTTGAAACTGCCGAGCAAGACGTTAAGCTTTTTTTTAAACTGTTTTTAGATTTTGGCATCAATCGTCGTTTTTTAAAAATTTTATTTTCACTATGTGCATGAGTAAACCTTTAAAATGATATACAAATGAACTTATTTTCTATTTTTATGTAATTTAAAAAATATTATTTTCACTTGAAGAACAAAACTTCATTGTGGGGCAAGATGGGATTGCTGTTGGGGTATGAGGCTAATCTTGGCTTAATGCACAAAGATGAACTGATTCTGCATTTTCATCTGCTTCACCTGCACATGTGCAATGGGCCCATCGTTTACTTTTCATTCCAACACTGAATCCAGCCCTCACCAGACTGTGGTTATAAATTACCACAGTAACGGCACTCAGCATCGGAAGCCTCTGATGAAGAATCAGAGTGGGACGTTTGTCAGTTTGTTTTGTTCACATTTGCTTCATATTGCCAATTTTTTTAGCATTTTATTTTTTCCACTACTACTTTTTCTAGTATTTATTTTTGCCAGAAGTAAATTTTTGTATGGTGACTCTGTCAAAACTGCAGTCTCGCCATCTTTCTATAATATTTTTCTCTAATGGAAATCGCTGCAACAGGTAGTGATTAGTTGGATTTCTTCTGGTGTCGAACATTTAGAATAATTCATGTTTTTTCCATTACTTGGCATGATATTGGTAGCTGTAGTCTGGGGGATTTAGATAGTAGCAGCAAGGTTAGTTGTGTCAGTAGGCTGTAACATTGAAAGTTGGATGGCAGTGGCAGCTTATGGCCTGTCTGTAGTCTCAGAAGGTGTAAAATCATGTTCACTAGAAACTTCTTGATTGACAGACCAAATGCTAGTCTTCTGAAATCCATTGATTGCGGTTGACATGGCAGCTGATTTTACAAATGCATCTTCATATATTTTTGCAGTCTGGTACAAAGAAACTACACGTCTTGGGTTTGATCTTATCTAACTTGTTACTTCCTGATCGTAATAAACAGTAAGTGTTTTCATTGACTGTAAAACTTGAAATGAGTCAGCAATTTTTTTTTTGTATACCATTTTCCCCTTAATAACAGATTCAATTGCATTTTTCATTGATTCCGGACCTCATCCTCATCGATCAGTCTTACTTTTTGTGTATATATGTGCGAACAATATCAGTTAATCTGCAAAGAAGAAAGAATGACTAAGCAAGAGTGAGGTAAGATGAATTACTATCCTGTCATGCCCCACAGAAAAAATCCGGTCTTGCCCCACTGATAAATTAGTTGGTGATTAATGCTTGTTGGTGGTTATGTTTTTACCAAGAGTATTTATAATGTATGTCAGTTAATTGCTAGGAACTACACTTTTTACTAGTATTTATGAAGTTATAAGTGAGAGAGTATAAGTTACGTTATTCAGCACAAAACTGCAATGACGCAAATATACTATCCAAGAGAAATCAGACTACTTACTTGAAAAACTTTTGCACAAGCCAAATGACTCAATCAAAATAGCTTCTACTTTCACAAAGACTCCTTCTCCACCTCTGCAACTAGTACCAACATTGTTGTCTCGCTGGCAGCAACGAGTGTGCTAGCAGCTCAATTATCCTGTCTTGTCCCACTCTCCCTCTAATAAGGACAAAACATTGCCCTACATCAGTATCAAATATTGGACAAATTGTCATTTATTATGTTTTTGGCATCTGATTACCTTCAAACTCTTCTAAGTACACTCATGTCCAGAAATTGAGGATAATGCCAGCTCCGGCAAATAAAGGTTCAGAAACAAAACAAACGTTACTTATTCATGAAGCCCATTTATTTAACAATAGATAAAGAACAAAAACGATGGTGTATGTATGATACCATTCATAAAAACTATGATTTTTGCTCCCTGGAGCAATTGTAAAAAACATCTCCTTTACAAAACTCAGGACATGTCATTGTATATATGCAGATTGAGGGAATCGTAAAATCTGGGGTCAATAAATTGAGGCTCGGCTGCATTATTTTGAATGTTATGCAAGATAATGTTTAATGTATCTACAGCTATATCTATGTATTGCTTAGCTAACAATGCTTTCAGCTGAACATTACACCCTAATAACCCATTTTCTTAGTTATTCATATAAAGCAAACCAGTTTGTGGTTTCTATTTGTGAGTTTTGGGTCGTCTTATCACACTAAAAAAAGAATCCAGCCATTTAATACTATGATTCTCGACGTACTCGTTTTTATAAAAGTTTCACGGGCAATTATCATATATATATATTTTTTTAATTTAATGTATGACATGTTGTCAACATGCATATACACAATAGATATAGTAAAAAATTATGTGACTGAAATTGAAGGAATTTTGATTCAAGAATTCATAGAAAATTTTTATTCCATTGCAAATATTTATTTCTCAGGATTTATGACTTAGAGTTTGTTGAAGAGTTGTGCAAAGTTGAAGCTCATGATTCAGAAGTACTGTGTCTTGAATATTCTAAGCCAATAACTGTAGCAGGTATTCCATGTTTATATATCAGTGTTACATATGAATAGTTTTCTTTTTTTATTCTAATTTATTTGATAGCATCATCACATTTATTCTTTATTTTGTTCATTTCTGTATGTTATTGTCCCTTTAAGCGGCAATGACAAGACATTTCGCCTCCATAAAAGCCACTTATTTTAGTATTGACAAGCCCAGATATTTTGTAAAAATTATTCCTCAATTGAAAGTTATTTTTATACTCCTTAGTTTGCGCTTCCTGAAAATCATAAGAAAGCCTACCTAGTTAACCAGTCAGGTGGTTACGATAGCATATGCAATTGCACTGATTTTTAATCTAATTATTTCAATTTTTGAAAACTAATTAGTAATTATTTCAATTATCATAATTTTTTTTGTTGATTTTAAAAAACGGTTAAGAACATGAAGTCAAGTTTAAATATATCCATAAAAAATTTTAATCAGGAAAATTGATTGCATTAGCTTCAAACTTTTAAAAAAGAAAAAAAAGGCAAAAGGCAAAATTAATTAGACAGCTGACTGGTTAAAAAGGGTATGGCATTTTTTGAACGGTGGTTTAGAGATTTCTAATTGTCGCTTAAAGGGTTAAGAAAAAAAATTTAGCTCAGAGATACATGTAGAAAAGAAACATGGTGGTGTATACATCATGGGTGGATGACTTATAACATGACCTCTAGTCTAGAATCATTGGTAGAGCCCCTCTGCAGTGAATTCAAGGTATGAAAAGTGAAATACATGATTAAAATCCTTCTGGGTCTTGTTAGCCTTGCCCTTTTTTGGGGGGGGGGCATGACCCACCAACTTCTCTGTTTTATGTATGAGAATAACCTTGATGTGTAGGAGCAGTAGTTGCTATGTTGAATTTCTCGCTACCTTACAAATACAAATACAACGCCACAACAGGCAAAATGCCCAACGAGGTGGCTGATAAAAAGATGCCCATAAAAATATGGATGTCATATGTTTCAAAAATACAGCAACCCCATTAAAAATGCAATTAACACAAATTATAAACAATATATACACATGATAAAATATTATACAATGCCCATAAAGAATACTTATGGTTGTCTTATTCTAAGAATGGATAGCTTCTCGATTTACCCCAACATGTTTATCGTATTTCTTTTTAAACGTGTCAATTGTGTTACAATTTACTACCTCCGGGGGTAAGCTATTCCATTTATTAACAACCCTATTAGAGAAAAATTCCCTGCGACACCATAACCTTGCATTGTCCCTCACCAATCGATACTGGTGTCCCCTTGTAAAAGCAGTTGATTGGCGGTGTACTAAAAGTTCATGGTCCATCCTATCCATCCCATTGAAAATTTTGAACACTTCGATCATATCTCCTCGACACCTGCTTTCATCCAATGTAAACATATTCAAAAAATGAAGTCTCTCTTCATAACTCAAGCCCTGTGTGCCAATAAGGACACGTGTAGCTCTTCTCTGCACCCCTTCAATCAAGTCTATGTCCCTCTGTAGGTATGGTCTCCAAAACCTTACCGCATACTCCAGTCCAGGACGAACTAAGCCTCGAAAAAGCGGAAGAATGACTTTAGGAGAACGCGAAGAGACCTTTTTGAAAATGAGACCAAGCATTCTATTCGCTTTTTTGACAACCGCTGAACAATGTTCAGAAAACTTAAGTCGCTCGTCAATGAGAATTCCCAAATCGGTGACTCTAGTTGCATCCGGGATAGTGACACCATTCAACTCGTAAGAGAACCGTGGGTTGTTCGAACCAAAATGAGCGACCATGCACTTATCTACGCTAAACGTCATGCTCCATTCATTTACCCATGCTGCAATCTTGTTTAAGTTGGTCTGGAGCAACTCCCTATCGCTTTCATTCCCGATTACCCCCATTAGCTTCCTACCTTGTTGTTATCTTATTCTTATATTTCATTTACAAATCAATGAAGAAAGCAGTATGTTTTTATTGTGAAAACATTTTTAATATAGTCATAAAATCGATGAAAAAAGTTTTATAATTATTCGAACTCTCCTAACATAAACATCATTCAGAAGTCATCATAAGAGAAATATATTTATATTTTTACAAAGTTTTTAGCAGCATCCTATTGAACTGCTCAGCACTAGTCATGCATGTACACTATTAGGACTCACCTTCCAGACAGTACTACTTATGCCAAACTGGAAGGTATTCTAGTGACATCACAAGCTTAGGTACTGCTCTGGTGATTATGATTTTGCCCTTGTAGCTGCTCTTGATTTTTTTTCTGTTGAAACTTCTGGGGACCAAATTTGTAGTTTTAAATGATTAATGTAATAATGTTTATTAAATTATTCGAAGATGATGTCACTCTACTGTTACAGTGAGGGTTTTGACAGCGGGCTGATATAAAGATAAATTCAGGAAAGAAAATTCAGCTAGCCGTGTGAGGAATCGAGCACACATCCTCTCATTTGCTGGGTGAGCACCCTAGACCACTAGACTACAAAGCCAATGAATCCTCTTAGAGCTCGTGTGCACTGAATAGGGCCGTACATGGATTTATCTTTGCATCAGCCAACTGTCGAAACCCTCGTAGTGATACCGGAGAGTGACATCACTTTTGAATAAGTTTCGATCTGGTGGCAGTGTCAGAAATTATGAGCTTTAGCTTGAGTTAGGTCTGACTGTCTGTGTATGGTCCCGTTCAGTGCACACAAGCTCTAAGGAAAGAGGATTCATTGGCTTTGTGGTCAAGATGCTCATCTGGCAAATGAGAGGATGTGGGTTTGATTCCCTGCAAGGTCAGTTGCATTTTCTTTCCTGGATGCATTATCCAGCTGATGAAACCTTTATATTAAATTATTACAAAGGATTGTAGACCTCAGAAAGCTTGCATTCATACATTGACAACCCCTGCCTGTTCTGCTTCCAGTCCACCAATGGCTCTTGCTTTCAATTCTATCAAATTGATACTTATTAGCAATTTTCAAAAATTTGCTAGCTCAGGTTTTATTATAGCAGGAGTTTGAATAAAATTACAGCCTCAGTCTATATCATGCATTTTAAAGCTATTTGTTCATGATGCAAACCTATGGATATACCATTGTTTTTGCTTAGCATCATATGATTGACAAATTGACTAAAATTTTGCATTAGTTTTCAGTCGCTGAGATAATTTAAATGTAATTTTGATTAGACCAAACAAAAAAAAAATTATACAGATGGGGGGGGGGGGGGAGAAAACAACAACACATCTCAGCCCATTAGAAAACTGCTTGATATGTGCAATATGTTTTATTTCTTCAATTTACTCTTGAACCTTCTCTGAATGCCAACCTCTACCTAGGTGCTTTTTCTATGGAGGTCACCCCTGACTGTCATAAATTTATATATTTTTTGAAGAGTTTAAATAATTTCTTTTTAAATTTCTGTAAATCATTACAATATAGTTGCTGCTTAGCCTATCAGGGCCTTTTGTAAGAGTATAGATAGGCTTGTCTGTCCATATGATCCTTTCAGATGTGCAGAGATTGTTAAGACCAAGGTTGGAGTTGTGGTAGAGTTTAAAGGTGTGACCACAAAAATTTAAGGGGCGTGGTAGCCCGGTCGATAAGATGCTTGCCTAAAGTACCAAAGGATGTTTAGAGGTGTCGCGAGTTCGATACCCAGTTCGTCCTTGTCAGAAAACTTTCCTGACACAGGGGTACAACAAAAAAAAAAAACGGCAACTTGACCGCAGCAAAAATTGCTACCGCAGGGAGTCCCCCATCGAGAGGTTAGCGCACCAACCTCTCGATGAGTATGAAAAACCAGCCTGCCGTTCGGAATCGGCAATAAATTGTAAGTCCCGGTCTAATTAGCCCTCGTGTGCAGAAAATGACCGTGGTGCGACAAAAATGATCAAAATGATCAAAGGTGTGACAGGTTTGGTCTTTATTTTACTGAGCATCTGCAACTCATTCTATTTCCATTAACACCTTCACTTTTGGCAACAAATTTGAACAATCTCTACTTGCACTAAAAAACTTTCTCACCCCTCCCCTTATGTGTTGTCTTTCTCTCTTATATACAGTATATGTATGGTGTACGAGGTGCATGTACGGTTAAGTAGTAGTATATGTATGGTAGAAAGACACGTTATATGTGGGGGATCATTAAATACAGGAGTATAGAAAAAATGAGGTGGAGAAAAATAATTTCTATTTATAGGGTTACAATGAAGCTTCACAATGATGAAAAAAGAGGTGAAAAAAAGACTGAGCTAGAATGAATTTCTTTCACTTATGTTTGGAGATGTCCCATTCGTGATCATTAAGGGGTTAAGGCAATTTACTTAGTTTGACACAGGTTCATATGAGGCTAAGGGACCAATCATAGAAAAGTTAGTTGAATCAGTCATTGGAGAGCTTAGTTGCTCAATATTTTAATTAAAACATGCATACATAGAGCAAGAAGCCACTCAAAGTGCTTTGTTTTTATTGTTCAAAATTATGGTGGTACTTATGAATTTTAATTGCCTTGATGTTCAATTGGATAGTCAGAAGTTGAGAGTATATTGGTTTATTCAAATTGAATTGTATGGTTACCTGGACCACAACTAGAGGGGAACAAGCATATCTGGTGCCTTGGGCGCTGGGCCAGAGGGGGTGCAAATTTCACCCTTTAACCTCTTCAGCATTATAAGGGGGTGATAAAATGCATGCTTGCCTCAGCTGACCAATCATCTGCTTGCGACCCTTATGGTTGCCCTCAGGAAATGAATGTGCTGCTATGACAGATTTAGAGTTGTATCAGAGACAGTTTCATTTTTATTCTGAAAGCTGGGTTTTCAATGTAGCCTCGAGTAAGCGTATATGCTTAGGGCGCACAAAATAATGTGAACACACTTATTTTTTATACACTAACCATGAATTATTTTTAACGTATGCATTTACAAATTACTTATTCTTCTTATCAATTAATGTAGCTTACATTGCGTATTGCTACATACTTGCATTTTCTACAGTTTTCTGAGTTTGATGGATGAATGCGAGCCAGTTTCCCCTTCAAAAAGTCTTTCCACTGAGAGAAACAAACCTTCAGCATAGAAACTGCATATTAAAAAAATTTTCAGATATTTACAAATTTTCTCACTTCTAATTCTAAAGATGAATGTCAGCACAAAACATATAACATCCGCTATCACTACCAGGCTTGTAAATCCAATATTTCTTGGTATGTTCAACTAACTCTATGTAAGAATTTTCTTGTAAAAAGAAAAATTCAATTTATAAGCAGTAGTAGTTTGTAGAGTTCCAACTTCGGGACGCAAATTTGAGCTGTCATACCCTTTAAAAAGTCTTTCCACACAGAGCAGGCAGACCTCCAAGCATTAAATGCATACACCTGCTTCTTTCACTTCTAATTTGATAGATAGATGACAGAACTTCAAACAAATGACACTTGTGCCTCAGACCAGTGATTCCCAAAGGGCGTACCATGAGATATTTCAGGGATAAAATCATACTTAACATATAATAGTGCTATGATTCCCATTCAGTGTGTGTAGCATTTTAGGGGTGCTGGGAGATATTTGAAATTCTTAAGGGTGCCACATAAATAAGTTTGGGAACTCTTGTCCCAGACAATAATAAATACAATGGGGAAATCTTTTAATCACACATCAAAATGTTAGGAATTCCCCAGAGAATGGAGGAATTCCCAATTTATTCACAAGGTGCATGTGCACTTTAGCAGTAGTACTGTGTATAACGATACTGTCTATAATGATAAACCTGCCTGTAACAATATTTTCTTTGGTCCCAGCGGAATTCCTATTTACTCAATGTATTTTGAACCTGCCTATGGCGATAATCACTTTTTGGATGCACCTATCTATAACCATAATTTTGCCTCTTTTTACAAGCTGGTAGTGCATTATAATCCTGATTTTTTTTTTATTTTTTTATCTTGCAAAACGACACCTCATAGTCCAGTGTGTACGTGATAAGAAGGAGAAGGGGGCTAGAACATTCTACAGGATCAATGCTCTACAGCAGTGTATCTCAAAGTGTGCATCATTGCTCATAGGGTTATCGTCAACCTTTGTCAGGGGTATCATGGCGAGGTAGAGATTCATTTGTGTGCCTATTTATGCTTTGAAGGGGTCCTTTTATAAGTGAAAATATCTATTAATCTATTCTAGAGAGCCATGGGTGAATCATGAATTGAGCAAGGTAGCCATGGGTGACAAAAGTTTGAGAACCACTGCTCTACATGATTTTGTTTCAATGTTACCAAATGTTTCCAATATGTGCAACTGAACTCACTTGATGAGCTCAAACATATGTTTATGCAAGTGAAATTTGCATCAACAGGTGAACAAACAAAATTAAGTTTTTCTTCTGTAATTTTATTATGCAATAAAATTATGCTTGCATCTCTTCTTTTTATATATGCTTTCTTTTATGTATATTCTTCGTAAAAATTTTAATTACAATTTTCATTTTGAAGTTTTTAAAAAAGTTTAAATACTTTAAAGTTTATAAAATAAAATTTTATATAGCAAGTATTTGTAAGATAAATCAATAAACACATTAAAATTAGTTTTAGTACTGCATACATTATATCATGCACGAATTATATGTACATAAACGTTGTTTGCACAAAAACTCAAACTGTCTACAATGATAACACCTCTATAACAATATTTTTTCTGGGTCATAACAGTATCGTTATAGATGGGCTTTACTTGTTTGTAGATAGCTAGTGTAAGAATTTTTCCCAACATCTATGTGACTCAGTAGAGATGTTATTGCTAGGTGCTCTCCATTGTTTCCAATATCTTCATTTGGCATTATAGGGTACACCAGTTGTTTCCAACATTCATGTGCCTAGGGGGTGAATTTCGTAACTTTTTGTGAGGGTCGTCGGTACAAATGTCCAAGTTTATTGTCAAAAACACATATTTCTGCTAACTGCAACATAGTATAGTTGTCACAAAGCAACTTGACAGTCCTGCTAAGGAAAAGAATTGTACTTGGTTGAGAACTGCTGGTGATCAATCATTGCAGTTTGCCCACAATTTTATTTTAATTTTGCATCAATTTTAATTTTTTTTAAATCAAATAAGAGCAGTGAATTTCAATCAGGATCAATAAACTATATAATTGACATACTTCCAAGGTGTTGGATGACTGTTCATTGAAGTTTCCAATAAAAACTTGGAGTCATTGATATTTTGTATGATGCTCACATAGTGTTAACACTTGTGATAGTATTTATTATAATCAAGTAATCATTGTTTAAGGTGAAGAGAAAAAGTACCTCGCATCAGCAAGTCGAGATCGTCTTATTCATGTTTTTGATGTGAAGCAAGATTACTCATTCCAGCAAACTTTAGATGACCATTCCTCTTCCATAACTGCTGTTCGATTTATGCAGTATGAAGGACTAATGCAACTGTTATCTTGTGGAGCTGATAAGTCAATTTTTTTGAGAAAAGCATTCTTTGTAAGTGATTTTTCTTGGTACTGTTCTTGATTATACTTTTCAATCTTGAAAAAAAAATTATTGTATGATCTACAATGTGACCATAATTGAACTATCCAAATCAACCCGTAGTTCAAACTGTTCATCAAATTAACACCAAAATTGGTATACAAACAATACAAAAAGTGCCTGAAAGAAATTGATAAAAACAAATTCTATGAGAAGGTGCTTTTCAGCAAAACACGACAATGGAAACCTATAGAATAACAAACACTAATCCAAAATAACATTCTTAGCATTTATTGGTTACTTACCAAGGAAAATTTTTCTTTTAAAATTTCAAATGTAGGCAAAAAAGTGAGAAATTAAATAAAAAAAAAAAGACACTCTCTTAATGAAGTAAAGCACAGTGTAATGAATATTGTTCCATGTGTCTGCCATCACACATTTGGGGCAATTTACTACTAAGTGAGCTGTTGGGAAGTGTGAGTGTGTGTATCTAACAGTATGAGTGTATGTATAGTGTTGTGTCTGATTTTTCAGTGATGCTATCTATATTTCAGAAGGGAAGTGAGTGAAGTGTAATTTTCTGTGGTGAGACTTTTTAATGGAAAAATCGCATTCGCCTTAAAGTTGGGAACCACAGAAAACCAACTTCAGCCAACCACTATGATATGCAAAACAGAAGAGAGGTTGACCTCCCACACCCACTGATTCCAACCTCTCTTTTGAAATTATTGTTAACCTTTCTGTCAATAGCTCAAAGTTGATTCTTCAAAAACAAGGAACAATCTTTTAGTAATATTTTACCCACGATAAAACTACTAACAACGCTAACAACCTGACGGTCACTAGAACATAAGTTGTGTCTATCCAAAACATGTTCAATAAGATCTCTGGAATTAGTAAGAGTCGAATCCAAAATAGTAGCAACCCTACTAGTTTCTGATACCTACTGATACAAAAAAATATCGAGCACCAAATTTAGAAAGTCCCACTCATTTTGATATCTAGCCGATAGGTTCTCTTAATCAATACCCACATAATTGAAATCCCCTATAATATAACTACCCGTTTATGTTTACACATGTGAGAAATTTCATCGTGAAGCTTAGAGATGTATATATTTCCCTATTCTGTGCATTATAGCAAACTCCTACAATAAGCTTATGATGTAGTGGGGGAATGATCAAAATACAACAAGACCATGCTGATAACTGACTAGAATTTATTACATGATTAACATTAGATGAGAACGCTAACAACTGTATAGTTTGGCTGCATAGTTAAGCTGAAGTAATACTAGTAGTAGTGATCACATTCAACTCGTGGCAATATATATGCTTCAAAATGGGCATGGCACTAGCCGTGCATACTCATTGTTGATATGCAAATCAGTCTGGAGTGTTGCCAGATCACAACACCCCTATGATGCTTTTTTTTCTAGCTCAACCCATGGAGTTTCAGTATTACTACTTTGTATGTTTCTCCCTCTAGCCTGCAAATATGATTTCATGTAATTCAAGACTCCACCCACTTCCTACCAGATCTATTTCTGGAAAACATATTGTTTCCAGACATATGTAAGGATTCCATCATTTGCCCAAGATCCTGTTATGGCTATAACATTTAGGCTCCCTAATGTGTCGCTAGGCCAGATTGCAAAATATTTTAAATTAAAAAAACATATAACACATTGAAAAACACTGAAATATTACATTTGTGCCTTACATTAACTTTAATGTAATTATTTAAGCTTCAGACTTTATCATTTTACATTAATCAGCCATAAAATTCAACTTTTAAACACACAGTTAAAACTAAACAAATTGAACAAATATTTAATTGTGTTTGACACATATTTAAATTGATTCAATTAAATAATAAAAAGTTTTATAAAATTTATAAAACGTTTTTTATATTTATATTATGTTATATTTAATATAATTTATAAATATAACATATATAAAAGAATATGTTATCAGTATATGAACTGTTACAATGCCACACACACAAATAAATAGGATTTACCAAGGTATTGCTCATCTCCACTGGCTCCCTTGTGGGAAAGGGACAGCCAACAGGCACTCAATACTTTACTGTATTTTCAGTATTTTAAGGGGAGGCCTTGTTCAAGAATTATGAGCACCTCAGGGAAACTTGGTTATTATGTGAACCATCACACAAAACGGCAGCAAAGAAAGTGAGTGTAACTGAAAGGTTCTTCTACATCACCAAAAAAAGCTCTAATGTGATTGGTTAATTGAACCGTGGGAATAAAATGATATCTACATTTATGTTTTAATGTCTGGGCACCAACCAGTATAAACTAAAGTCATAGCGCATCAGTTTTAATCATTATATGAAAAATTGGTAAGCAAAAGATATGATGTGATAGCAAAGAAAAGAGTTTCTCTATGATTAAAATGAGAATTTTACCTATGCAATTTCAGAAGTTTAAATATTGTGATGTGGAAAATGGCGTTCACAACAACTGCTATCATAGTTTTTAAAAAGTTTCTCTTACTACCCAAGCCTCTGGCATTTATTAGAACACATTTTAGTTTTCCCTGTGTTTTAGTGTCAATCATGAAGCTATCCAAGTCTGAGTTGAGTAGTTACCCATCTATACTTTCATGAACATTTACTAACCCACATTCCCATCTATCTGGTCTGGGAGTAAAATTCCTGACTTAAACCTATCGTTATCTCTCCCAGGCATAGGCAGAGATATACTTGAAAGTCTGGGGTGCGCACAGTGATGATTTGCTGGGGGGGGGGGGCATGTGATGATGGCAGTTCATATATACGCATGTATATTAGATCAGTCAGCTCCGCCTTTGATGCTAGGAGGGGCAATGTCCCTATACCCCTACTCTCCCTTGGCAGTACTGGAATCACTGCCACCTCCGAATTACCCCTTCTGAGCGGATAATAGTATGTCCCAGCAGTGCCGTCTTAACGCATGGGCCCACCCGGGCACGGCCCAAAGGCCTCACAAAAATGAGAAGTGGTTGAAATTTTCAAGAATTTTTTAGGTAGGGCCTCAAAAACATCACTTGGCCTGGGGGCCCATGATGCTCTTAAAACGGTCCTGTGTCCCAGTACTCTGACAGACTCACTAATATTCGGTCCTACCCACAAGACTACCCTCCCAAGAAACCTATACCCACTAAAAACATTTTTAACGTCACTTCTCTTTCCCACAGGAGACAGCAGCACTGGAAACCCCAGTACACACTGTTCCCAAGTTCCTTTACCATAGAATCTTCAATAATTACACCATTATCATTCCTCCACCCCTGATCTCATCCCCAGTCACCCATTCCCCCTCTGAAGCGTTGATATTCATGGAGTTCACTACTTTATTGACAGGTGGCTCCATTACCCCTGTTCTCCAAAACCTAACCTCTTTCATAATGCTTTGACCTCAAGCTCCAAACTAGCTCTCTCTTAATACCCCTCACACTTTAAACTATCAGCTACTATCTCCCCCCCCCCCCACCAGACCAGCAAAGCCTTCCATCGCAACCCCTACACAACACTAATCTAGGTCGAGACATACTAATAATAATGCTAAAGCATAAGATAAGAAACAATATAGCTATACTTCTAAAAATAAGAGAATGAAAATCGTTAGCAGAAAATTAAAATAGCCAAATCTATGCAAAATTTTATGTTAAAAAATATATAATGAAATTCTCAACACTGAATTACAAAAAAGAAAAAAATATATATATTAAATATACAAAATGCCCCATTCAAACAAAGTAAAACTTATATTTATTAGTATAATAGCTAACTCAACTAGTAATCCTATCTACTAACTCCAAAACTATTGGGCCCGAAACAAAATAAATTAAGAATTACTAAGAATACCCAGAAAAAGAAAAAAATCTAGACTATAGTCCCCAAACTTTTTTTATGTCTAGACATTAGTCCCCAAATCACCCAAGAGAAAAAAACAACAAAATGGCAGAAATCAAAGAACCAGATGTTCCCTCCTACATGAGTACGTAGACAAAATGTTTTTTTCATACAACACAAAGAAACAATAGAAAAATCTGAAAGAAGTACAATGAAAATGAAATGAAAGCAATAGAGAAAAAAATTTAAATCAATCAGAAAATATGCAAATAAAAATTAGAAAGGAAAAGAAATAATCACTTATCTCACAAACCCAAGATGCGGATTCTCTATGAGAACAAATGTATCTTCTAAACTAAAAAACTGGTAGTAACAAGAAAGGAACAAAGAATACCAAAGAGATTAATCCAAAGAAACAAAAAGTATGTTGATGAAATCAACAGAATGAGAAAAATCATGAATTTGATGATGTAAAAACAACTTTATGCACAAACAAAGGAAAGTAAGAAGTCCTGAATCTGATGCAGACTATTTATGCCTTCATGTGATCTGGAAATTTACTGAAATCCCATCGATATCTTGATCAAGTTTATCGTTAACTAAAAAGAGTACGAAACCAAAGACCCTTACTTGAGTGACTCCAATTCTCACATCTGTCCAATCAGAAAATTCCATGTTCACCATAACCTACTGTAACCTTTCTTCAGACAGTCTCTTTCATATTCATCTCTAGCCAATAGGCTCTCTCAATCTGTACCCAAACACTTGAAATTCCCTATAATATAACTACCCTCTTATGTTTACACACGCCAAAATTTTATTATGAAGCTTAGAGATGTAGTTTGGATCTCACTATTTGGTAGGTTATAGCAAACTTTTACTATAAGCTTATGAATTTTTGCTTTTAAGCTCAACCCATGTAGTTTCAATATCACTACTCTGTACATTGCACTCTCTACCCTGCCAACATGATTTGATGTAAATCAAGACTCCATCCCTACCAGATCTATTTCCAAAAAAAGTATTGTATCCAGAGATGTGTAAGTAGTCATTCCCATCGTTTGCCCAAGATTCTGTAATGGCTACGATATCTAGGCCGTCCACAGCAACTATTATGGTTTCTAAAAAGTCTTTATTATTACCAAAACTTCTGGCTGTTTTTAGAACACTTTTCAATTTTCCCTGTGATTTAGTGCCAATTGAGATGCTATCCATGGTAAAGTTTAGTGATTCCCCCATCTGCAAACTGTGTTTATCAACATTAACTACCCCATATTTTATGTTATTTTTAATTGGTCATTTGTATTGGAGCAGTTTGTCCTAATTTGTCCTTGTGCCAGTAAACCCAAAATCCAATCCAACTGCCTCATGTTCTCCTCTACCTGATCTGGGCAGCAAATGCAGGGGCAACCTATCAGCAAATGCAGAAAGTTCCAAGAATGTGACCCCAAGATAGGAGCCAATGCTCTTATAGGCCTGAGTTGAAGTGGTGGATTTTACTCCTATACACTCTATTCCCCTTGGCAGTACTGGAATCATTACTACTTCTAAACTCCCCTTCCAAGCAGATAATTCTGACAGAGATTCCCCAATATCTTCTTCTACCTGGTTCTTTCTCACCCACAAAACTACCCTCCCTACACCTACGAAAAATGTTTTGAATATGATATATCTCTTCCTCCCTGGAAGACAGCAGCACTTGAAAGCCAGGAAAATTTCTACACACCCTGTTCCCTAGTTCTCTATCCTTGCTATCTCCAATAATTACTCCCCTATCATTATCCCCCTCGACAAGTCTACAACCACCCGTTCCTCCTGTGAAATTTCATTGGCATTGTTCATGGAGCTTATTATTTTGTTGACGGGTTGCTTCATTATCCCTGGGTTTTGAAAACCCTAACTCTCTCCCTTCATAACTCTCACAAAATAAGGGAAAACAACACTGATTCCTATAATGTTGGTTTAGCAGAATGTCTCTGCAAATCAGATGGAAATTGCACACCTAGCTCACAAAAACTCAGTAACGTGAGCTTCATCTGTGAAACATAATTCAAAACAGCTATAACCTGTGGCTCCATGTGCACTTCCCAGGAGCTCTTCGGGCACTCAAAGAAAATAAAATTTGTAAATTGATTAAAAATAAAAACGAGTCAAAGGCGCTCCGCTATAGAAATCCATTCCAAAAAATTTGAGAACCATTGATTTAAAGCATTTTTCTTTAATGGCCTGTTCATGGGGATTTTGTGTTGGCCCGTGAAACATTTAGCTCAATTCACGTAGCTGCTACATAATTTTCAATAAATAAAACAGTCTCTGTATTAGTTTTTATTTGTTTTAGTCCTTTTAGCACGTCTATGAATTATTTGTCCCATTTCCATGGGTCCATGAAATTTTTCAACTATTTTTACCGGTCTGCAGGTATAAAAATGTTGTAGAATACCGATTTAAAGCATCTTCATGGTGACAGAGAAAAGGCACTTTTAACTTCCAAAGCTCCTTCCTTCAGCAGCAGTTGGCTTCCTTTGATTTTCCAACTTTGAGACATGATGCGAGATGCTTTCCAGTTTAAAAGTCTTCTCAACATGGTAACAGGTCTGCAAGCAATGTTCCTGCTACCAATCACCATTTTACGATATTGCTATAAAATGTTTCGTTTCATAAATAAGATCAAATTTGTCAAATAGAGTGAGTGTTATTTCACCAAACAGCATGTTGATTCAACTTTCCTTTTCTTCCATTTGGCAAAGAATTTTATTGTCTCTTGAGCCAAATTGCCATAATTCAAAGTTGCCAACTGCTATGAATTGCTTGCAGTTTCTAAAGCGCACTCAACAATGGAGCGACTCTTAATATTACAGAAATTGTTTTTCTTAGTTTTTTTTTTTGAAAAAAAAGTTTCTTGCTGTATTTTTTGTACGTTTTCTTTATTATTATTATTGTCAATTGTGTAGAACTTGACAAAAATTCTGTTTACACATGTGCAAGGACAAGTAGTTTTTCGGAAGCCCTACTTAGTAAATCCTAGAAAATTCCAATTGGATCTCATTTTTGTGAGGCCCCCGGGCCGTGCCCGGGTGGGCCCATGTGTTAAGATGGCACTGCACATGTGACAGAATAAGAGAGCTTGAGAGGAAGCAAACTCAGACTGGAAAAGGGTCATGATCATTCTTTTCTGGCCAAATTGAAAGGAATACAGTGACGAATTCATGATTCAGACTGACAACTGAGCATGACAAGCATTTAACAAATGTCTAATATCGGGACATGCAAAAATCTAAAAAGTATAATAAGGATTATTTGTGTGTGTGAAATGCCTTTAAAAGAGGCTTGTGGTTATTTTAGCACTGTTCAGCATGTCTAGTAAAGGCGGTTCAGGATCCACAAAATCAACAAGGGGCATGCGTCTGCATGGTAGAGCTCAACATTCACCACTACTAAGAGGCTTCATGTCAATATTGGTATGTCTCTTATTAATAAGCAGCAAGTAAGAATCCTACTCATAAAGTTGCCTACTTCAATTTCGATAATTTTTGTTGCTTCACTGTCATTTTCTGCTCAAGGTGCTAGTAGGCAGAGACCTACAATTTATTGCCAGTTCCGAATGGCAGCTTTTTTTTATACCCACCAAGAGATTGGTATCTAACCTCTCAGTGTGGAACTCCCTGCAGTAGCAATTTTTTTCTGTGGTCACATTGCCATTTCTTTTGTACATGGGTGGAGATGCAGGGAGGGAGGTCATAGAGGCATTGCCCTCCCTAAGCGACAGCGACAGATCGAACACATATGCCTATATGTGAATTAACATCAGTGTGCCCCCTCCCACAGACTTTCAAGTCTATCTTCGCCTGAGCTGTGCCTACCTCAGTGTCATGAAAGTTTCTGACAAGGACAAACTGGGTATCAAACTCTTGACACCTCTATTTCAAAAAATTTACCTATATATTATTCATATAATGCTAGTAGAAATGGATTACATTTTGGGTTTGATAATATGATTAAATAATCAACGTTTGGGTTCACCCAAAATTCCAAAACAGACACGGCTATACGCGTTTCAGAACTATATGAAGTTCCTTCATCAGTAGCAGAAACAAAGAAGAAAGAAAATATTGAAAAAACTCCTTATAGCGGGAGTTACTCGCTGTTGTAGACAAGAGTCAAATTCGAAATGAACCGGCAACAAAAACACGTTCTCGGTTGTGATTGGCTCCGCCATTTTTCTTCTTTTTTCCGTCCTCTTGCTCTTTTGTTGCCTGTTCATTTTGAATTTGACTCTTGTCTACAACAGCGAGTAACTCCCGCTATAAGGAGTTTTTTCAATATTTTCTTTCTTCTTTGTTTCTGCTACTGATGAAGGAACTTCATATGGTTCCGAAACGTGTTTAGCCGTGTCCGTTTTGGAATTTTGGGTAAACCCAAACGTAGATTATTTAATCGTATTGTAATGCTAGTATTCTGATGGCAGTACCTCCGAAACTAATTACATTTCTTGATAGAACATTCAAAATCTTTGAGAGCTAAGAGCTGACTCAGTCCTTGTCAGAATAATTTCTGACAGGTAGTTAGTTCTATACTCATAAAATGGGAGAAAAAATTAAACCATAAAACCATTGTAAAAACACATTACTATTACAATGGAGGCCCCCAAACCAAGCAGTTATTGCCACACTCTGTCATGGAAGGAAGTTTGTCCTGAATCAAATGTATTTTATGATTTATTTAAAAGAAAAATAAAATGAAACGGTGGTTACACATACACAAAAATGAACAAAATCCCTGCTGAATTGAGTCAGGAGAGTAGCATGGTCAGGGGCCCTGGTACCATGAATGAGTTTTTTTCTTTTCTTGTCTGCTTTTTATCTTAATTAACTTCAGGAAGGGGTGGCATGTTAAATCTTGACCTCGGGCTTGCTATAGATTTCAGGCTAGAGGCACAACTCCAGGATGTAGGGGGGAGGCATGTGTAGTTAAGAAAGTGATTGCTAAACTTTTCTGGATCACAGGGTCATTTTGGTATCAAAATTTTTCATTAACATATAAGAAAAACATGTTTTAATACACTACCATACCATTGAATTAGTAAATCTACTTAACCCATTGACTCCGGTTGGTAAAAAAATTTGCCATTGGAAATTTCAATTTTTTTTTCTTTGTCAATAAATGGTGAGAGTGGTTTCACTGTGTTTTTCTTTCTAAAAATCAATCATCTTTAATGGGTTAATGAGAAATGATGTTTTCACTGCATCCCCAATAGATGATGAGGGGATCTCTAAGCACTCAGGCACATTGTTTGGGAACCACTGAGTTAGGAAGTTTTCTCTTTGTTATTTGCTATACCTTACTGGATCAGCCATTGGAAATTTCTACCAGAATGGCTATGCACCTCAGCTTACATCACAGTGGTGACAGAGCCTGGTCATGTTTTTTTCATACTGTGCTGTTTTTTTTGTTTTTTTTTGCTGTAAGGCAACATTCTAGCAAACTCAGTTTTGTCAGATTATAAAAAATGAAGAAAAAGTCACAATTTCTTGAATTAATTTTTCAGAATGTAGTTGACACTCTTATCAATATCACTTCTATGAAAAATCAACATGGAAATCTTATATGAAGAGTTAAAAAAGATTTGTTGCTTGTAAAACATGTTTTACATACAGGGTGATCAGTGAATAAGCCCTTATTTCAAAATTAAATATCTCTACAACAAAGATCAATAGAATTATGCGGTAAACGGTACGTTTATTAGCAAAACTGTAAGAATGTTGTACAGAAATTTCGAAAATTTAGTTTTTTTTAAAATTTTTTTAAATTAATTAAAAAAAAAACTGGAGATTTTGGGGTTCCGAAAATCCTCATTTGTGTGAAGATAAACCACTGCATTCACCTAAAGCTACTGCATGGGCTACGGTATGCGCCATGTGTGCTGACAAATTGTTCCAAAATTGTAACGTAACGTTCAGTAGTAATCGTTTCTCGCATGAAGAAGGGGCCGATAATGCCTCTGGCGCATACCGCAGCCCATGCAGTAACTTTAGGCGAATGCAGTGGTTTCTCTTCACACAAATGAGGATTTTCGGAACCCCAAAATCTCCAGTTTTGTTTTTTTTTTAAATTTTAAAAAATTAAAAAAAAAACTAAATTTTCGAAATTTCTGTACAACATTCTTACAGTTTTGCTAATAAACGTACCGTTTACCGCATAGTTCTATTGATCTTTGTTGTAGAGATATTTAATTTCGAAATAAGGGCTTATTCGCTGATCACCCTGTATGTATACAATAGAATTTGGTGCATATTTGGTGAGTCACAGATATTGTTAAATAAAACTTAGGCTGGGATTACACTCCAAAAGTTTTATTAAAACTCTTTTGTAAAACTTGAAAAATGTGACCAATTATCTAATCAGTTATATTCGAGTGAATGTAATCAACAGGCTTATTGGTTGCTTTTTTTAAAGTTTTGAAAAATATATTTTATCAAAATTTTATGGTGTAATCCAACTTTAAAAAAAATATAATCCCTCAAATGTTTCACTCTCATTCAAATATATAAAACGCTCATTTGAAAAATACGAATATGTTTGAGAGTCCTTGAATTTTTTAAATTGTCTTAAAATGTGCTTGAATTGAATATTTTCCTTCTTCGAGAAAACCAACCATAACACAGCCCATGGGATATAAAGTATTAAATTTTATATAACTACTTTTTAAAAAATTATTTTTTTATTTGAACGGTTTCTAGGAGGATGTCCAACAACATTTCCAATATTTTTATAATTTTTAACTTTCAATTAGGTTTCTCTTAACCCTCTCAGCAGCATTGAGGAGATACCTTGTCTCTTTGAAAGCCTTATTTTAGCATTGACAAGCCCAGTATTTTATGAAATTGATCTCTTAATGGAACACTTTTTCCTTTACTACTTACTTTACACCTGCTGAAAATCAGAAGAAAGCCTACTTTATTTTAAAAAAATGGTACTTTATAGGGGTTTAGTGGTTTCTACTATGCTACAGAAAAAGTTAGGACAAACAGTCAGAGAATTATTTATTCAACAATGATGAGAGTGGGCATCCTATTTATTAGTTTATATGTCATAATGCTTGTTTTTTAATTCTTTGCCCTATAACTTTTTGTTTTCATTATAGAATCCTGAATTAAATTTAGTAAGAGAGCATCATATGTTTGGAAAAACAACTCTGTATGATATGGAAGTAGATGTACGGCAGCAGTTAATACTAACAGCCTGCCAAGACCGAAACATTAGAGTATATTCAGTTTCAAATGGGAAGCAAGTTAGATGTTTTCGAGGTTCTCAAGGGGAAGATGGAACTCTGATAAAGGTATGACTGTATGATAAAGATATGCAATTTTCTTATTTCATTTTTAATGAAATAGTTTTCAAACTGGAAAATTTCTTCTGCAACCCGAAGTCAGAATAATTAAGAAAAATAAACCAAAATAACTAAAGGTACAACACACTGCATATAAAAATATTGTTGCCATTCATTCTTATCTGTGCTTTGGTATGGATCGGATGCAAATTTTGTGCTCTTGAATATGAGCTCTTTGTTCTATTGTTATCTCCAGCATTACCTCCAGGGAGATAAGGAACTGGCATCCACACATGTTGGTTTGAAGTTAAGTGGTCTCATTTTTTCTCTATAACCATTTTTTTAATTGTATTTAATTTTTGGGTTTTTTTTAATATACACACACAACATCTATACAATATACAAACATATATATCATATACAAAAATATTTATACAAACATATATATCATATACAAAAATATTTATACAAACATATATATCATATACAAAAATATTTATACAAACATATATATCATATACAAAAATATTTATACAAACATATATATCATATACAAAAATATTTATACAAACATATATATCATATACAAAAATATTTATACAAACATATATATCATATACAAAAATATTTATACAAACATATATATCATATACAAAAATATTTATACAAACATATATATCATATACAAAAATATTTATACAAACATATATATCATATACAAAAATATTTATACAAACATATATATCATATACAAAAATATTTATACAAACATATACATACAAAGAATATACGAATATATACAACACACACTTTTGACCTCAAGGGACATGAATGTCCTTCCAGTAGGTCTATAAGGGTTTCTCTGTTGAATATTTTTTTTAGCAACAGCCTATTATGGTTTGGGTCAGTTGATAATTGTTCAATATAAAGTATATTTTTTATTTTTGTATTTATGAAACAAAGAAATTTTACATACAGATGGATTGTTATACTATGTTCAACATTGTATTGTTTTTTAGCAAACATTGCCCATCTTTTTTTGGGTCTTCTGTTTCTTTGGTTTATTTTATAGATAAATTTAGTTTAGTTTCAACATGATTATCACCATTTAACTTGGTGTACAAGCTTAATTTAGTGTTTCAGTGTTCATTAGCTTTTTATGTGCTCAGCTGAGATAGAGATAGTTAATCTTTCTTTTCTAATGTAAATATAGTGTTATATATTTTCTTTCATTGCATTAGTCTAGGTTCTTTCTCTCATGTGTTATACGTAGTATAGTATACTTATCTTTCTTGTTATTAGTTATTATGCTCAAATTAATCTTGTGGAGGTAGCTGTGGGACATTTTCCTTTTGGTTTTTGAAGTGGGTCTCAGCAAGTAAGTTTAGTTGTGAGGACTCTGTGTAGCTAGGCTAGAGGTGCAGGAGTTGAGAAAGAAAATCTGGGTTTTACAGGAAGAGCATGGTTAGCAGTTCGTGACGTGGAAATTTTCACAAATGGTTACACTTCAGTGGGAGATTGGGTGGTGGTAGATGAAATCATGGGTGACAATAATAGAGAAGTTATTATCAGAGATTTAATGGTTAGGAGGGAACAGAGTCTGTGCAGGGATTTCTGGGGTCTTGAGCATTGTTCTCTTCCGGGTGGGGGAGAGATTTCTGATATTTGAAACGTTTTTGATAGGCATAGAGGTTTAGAGTGAAGGTAGTTTTATCTGTTGGGACTAACCACATTGAAACAGATATTACTGAATAGGGTGGAGCAAAAACTCTTTTTTTAACATATTTCCGTAGTAATTTAACGATGCCAAACTAACTAGAACAAATTGTCTTAATTTCTGCCCAAAATACTGCCATCTTGAGATTCCATACCTCAAATTAATATTTATAAAGGGGTCTCCCACCTTTTAACATGATGAAAAACTGATCTAGTGAAATATCATGAAAAATATTATTTTAATCATTAATTTGTATGAAATTTGGTACACATATTTTTGAACATATATGCCAACCTATGCCAGTGCGAAATTTAAGTTTATGAATAGACTCAAGCTAGAGAAAGATTGTCATGGCAAGGGTTTCACTCATTTCCAGGGATTTTCCTGTTGTTCAGGAAAAATGTTTTGGCCTAGATGTCTTTCCATCTTAATCTTCTGGAAATGATGATGAAGCTACAGTTCATTGATATACATTTATAATAAGCATACAAACCAGGATTGCAAAAAACATATTTTTTTTTAATATAAAAACTCAGCTCAGGTGGGTTTTACTAAACAACCTGTGTTTTTCCATGCAAAATGGAGAAAATTCCAAATTTTTTTCCCCCACAAAGTTGAAAATATCTAACTTTAATATATATATATATATATATACATCCTTTATTATGTCTAAATATATTCTTTTGGTGCATGTTAAATTATGCATTTGATTAATAAAACTGGCATTTTTATAGGCAATAGTTCACACGTGCACACCTATTTCTGAGTAATATCTGAACCTTGAGTAGTATGTGAAACTGCGGCAAGAATATTATTTGTGGTAATATAAATTAATTTTGGTAATGAAAATTCAATCGTGACAAGATAAATTAAAAAATATTTGAACACTTACAGGTTTTTTTATCCTGAATGTTGCTACCCTGTGATTTAAAAATTTAGTTTTAATTCTTTAGACTACTACAATTTTCATTCTACTTTATTGCATTTACAATCACTATGTATATTGCTTATTTTATATATGTTTAAATATATATATGTATATGTATGGAAGAAAACATTCAAAATTTGAAATAAAAGTTAACTGAAATTCAAAAGCAAGAGTATATTGCCTAAGGGTGGTTTTCTTCTTTTGTTTTTTGTTTTGTGTTCTAATTTTTCACTTATATATATATGTAGTGAAATATTCATGTTGATATTAAATTTTCTGGTAAATTGAAAACAAAATTTGTGATCAGAAGATAAGGAATTTGAAAGCAGTATATGAAAATTGAAATAAATCAATCAAAACAAAGGTCTAGGGCTCTCATCAGGGGGGGGGGGAACACACTGACATTGGCTTAAAGCAGAATGTTTCTTACAGCATTTTGAGCCTCAAAGGCCTAAATAAATAATTCATTTATTTATATACTTGCATCATGAGGTTGCAGGTTCAAACCCTACTTGGTGCCACAGTGGTGGTCAACTGAAATTGGTTTTCTGTGGTTCCCAACTTTGAGGCATGAATGCGAGCAGGTCTTACCACAGCAAGCAACAGGCCTACAAACAGTATCAATTTTCCATCGTTTCGCTTCACTTACTCCACTTCATAAATATAGATGGAAAAACTGGTCACAATGCTAGATACGACTGTTAGATACACGCACTAGTAAATTGTCCATGGAAATAGCCCTGAGGGGTACTCGGTTTGAAAGTAAGAAAAGAAAAGACAAGGTTGCGCTTTTAACTGTATTGCTAAAATATATAATAATTTAATACAGGGTGGGCAAAAAGTCTGTAAAAACTTCGAAAATTCATAAAAACCATAAAAATAATCGAAATAAAAATGGTTTGCAGGGTTAACATCACTAGGTCACTGAAATTTTTTTGGGACAAAAAAAACATAGTGGCGCTGACGTACATAAGTCAAAGAAAAAATATGCAAATTACAAACAGAATGCCTCCAAATCATTTATTACAGCAGTATGCGCTCTACATGACCTCCACCACAGGGGATAACACATTGCAGGCGAGTCACAAATCCAGCAACGGCAGAGTGCAGCAGGTCCACATACACGGTTTACAACTGTGAACTGATTGTGGATTAGGAGCACAAATTCTTATGACAGCCTCATTTGCATATTTCCACTGAAGTTACTCTTACCAGCGGCACCCATCTACTGTTTTTTAGTTATTTTTTTTCTTTTCTTGAAAAAATTTTAGTGACCTAGTGATCCGAACTTTGCAAACCGTTTTTTTATTTCGGTTATTTTTCTGGTTTTTATTCATTTTTAAAGTTTCTAAAAACTTTTTGTCCACCCTGTATATAAATATAGTAATAATTTTGTAATGTTTTTAATCTATTTTTCTGGCTGGTAGTATAAAAAGCAAACATCGGATGCTTACAGCATATAAACAGTAAACACAATAATGCAAAACAGCATGTTCAACACACGTAAAAATATGTGTAAAGAGAAAAAAAATTCTTTCTTTTAAAAAAAAAATTTTTTCTTTGAAATTTTTTTTCTTTAAATCTTTTTAATCTTTTTTTTTTTTTTTTTTTTGTATTGGTGCAACTGCTTATGCTCGTCAACATTTATTCAATAGATTGAAATGATTTTTGGATGAAATGAATACAATCTACCTATCAGTAATTTTTTTAAATATCTAAAATAAAGCCCTACAAAATAACACCATAATCTATACATGTAAAATAACATATCCTTACTGATTCATTGACTGATTGATTCATCATCGCCGAGCTGAAACTGATGCAGCTATAAACATAAAATTTAGTCATTAGTTTTATTTCATGGCATAAACTCACTAAGAAGGTTTTTTAAATTCGACCCCTAAGGGGGCTCACACACACACACATGTTATGTAGAGAAATCATGCTGAGTCAGAACTGCAGAAGTGAAAAATATGAAATTAGGTCTGTTTTATTTTGTAGAGACTCACTTAAAAGGGTTTCTCAAAATTCCACCCCTGAGGGGTTCAAAGGTTATATGGAGCAATCATGGTTGAAGCTATAAATATTAAATTTAGTCAGCAGTTTTATTTTATGATGTGAAGATTCACTAAGGTGGGTCTTTTAAAATTTCAACCTCTAAGGGGGTCATGTGGCCATTCAAAGATTATATGGAGCAATCATGGCACCATACTGAAACCGCAAAGGCTATAAAGATGAAATTTGGTTAGTATTATATTTTATAATGTAGACACCCACTGAGACGATTTCTAAAAATTCAACCCTTAAGTAATTTTCAGATTACCAAATCCACGCGAGCGAAGCCACGGGTAACAGCTGATTTGAAAAATGGAATAATAATTTTGTAATGCTTCTCATTTTGATGGTTTTTGTATCCTGTGTATATAATATGACAAGTGTAAGATAACAGATGAGATGGCATGGGGGACTTCTCCAATTACTTTTAAAATATACCTCCATCCTAATATGTGTACATTCATCCGTCTTAACAAAACCCAGAAACTTTTCTCCAATTCCCAACCCTATCTCGTCTGAAATCACCACAAAATTTGTTCATCGCAACAGTATTCAATTGTCCGGGGAAAATATGTTGAAAAAATTTTGGATGTTCTTTTTTATCGACACAAAATAAAGTGTTCCAGACTCTGCCACAAAGCTGGACTGGAAGAGATCTCTGCAACGGGATAAGTCCAGCGGCAAAGTTCTGGCGTTCATTCATTTGGCTGTTGGTATAAAAACAAACATCAGCTATATACATGTCAATAATTGATGAAAGGAAAAAAAGGACTCTTATTTAAATACAAATACAATGCCACAACAGGCAAAATGCCCAACGATGTGGCTGAGAGAAAGATGCCCATAACAAATATGGATGTTATGTATTTCACACAAAAATACAGCAACCCAATTAAAAATGCAATTACAAACAATGTATATACAAAGAAACATTTTATTTTCTGGATATTATGCTGAGGTGAACTCGGAAAGAAAAGTCATCTTGTCTACGCCAGGTGGAGATGATAGCATGCTCGCCCGGTATACAAGAGGGCCTGGGTTCGAGTCCCGGTAGGGACAAGATGACTTTTCTTTCCGAGTTCACCTAAGCATAATATACAGAAAATAATATGTTTCTTTGATATCTTGGGCTAAGAAAAAGCCATCTATCTCTCTAATGTATATACGTACATTTTAAAATACTATACAGTCCCCATAAAAATACTTATGATTGTCTTAATATAAGTATGGATAGCTTCTAAATTTAGCCAAACATGTTTGTCCTATTTATTTTTGAATGTGTCAATTGTGTTAGAATTTAATACCTCCAGGGGTAAGCTATTCCATTTATTAACAACCCTATTAGAAAACAATTCTTTAGCTCTTCTCTGCACCCCTTCAACCAGGTCTGTCCCTCTGCAGGTATGGTCTTCACAACCTTAAAGCATACTCCAGTCCAGGATGAATTAATCCTCGGAAAAGCAGAAGAATGACTTTTGGAGAACCAGAAGAGACCTTTTTGAAAATGAAAACGAGCATTATATTCGGTTTTTTAACCTCTGCTGAACAATGTTCAGAAAATCAAAGCCACTCAGAATGAGAATTCCTAAATCGTTGACCCTAGTTGTATCCGGGATAGTGACACCATTCAACTCGTAAGAGAACCGTGGGTTGTTCAAACCCAAGTGAGTGACCATGCACTTGTCAATGCTAAACGTCATGCTCCATTCATTTGCCCATGATGCAATCCTGTTTAAGTTGGTCTGGAGTAACTCCCTATCGCATTGATTCCCGACTACCCCCATTATCTTCATGTCATCTGCGAATTTGCTAGCAATCCCATCAATACCCTGATCAAGTTTATCGATAAAAAGTGAAAAAAGTATAGGGCCAAGGACACTTCCTTGAGGAAGTTCACTTGTGATGCCTGTCCAACCAGAAAATTTCCCGTTCACCATATTTTGTTGTAACCTATCACTTAAACACGATTCTGTCCAATTCAGCAAATTGCTCCCAATCTCATGTAAATGCTTCAAGAGTTTACCATGTTGGACCCGATCGAATGCCTTTTGAAAATCAAGGCAAACATCTACATTTCTGCCCGGGCTCGCTAAAACCCAAGTCTCTCCAGTAATGCTTCAATTTCGAGTTCCAACCTTTCCCTATCCAAACACCCCTTACACTTGAAAATATCAGCTATTATCCCCCTAGATCAGAGAAACCTCCCATCACAAACTCTGCACAACACTAGTCAAGGTCGAGGCATACTAACAATATTGCTAAAAACTAGATAATAATACTTAAAAATAGAAAAATTAGAAATGTTAACAAAAATCAACATAACATAAATACATGGCAATATGAAATATAAGTAAAAGATTGTACAAAAAAATTACGTAAAATAAAAAGCTCAACACTAAATCATGAAGAAAATATATATGTATATGAAGGAAACAACATACCCCCCAAAAAAAAGTATTAAGCTACAAGTTGCAATTCATAGTTATTAGTATTAGCTAACTATCTCTATTCACTAACTCTAAAACAATAGGGCCCAAATGAAGAAAACAAAAATTACTCTGAGTACCCGGGAAAAAGTATACACTGTTTAACAATAATGTCCAAAACCCACGAATTTATATCAAAGAAGCGAGAAACAAAGAACCAGATATTCCCTCCTATATGAGCATATGAGCAAAGAAATTGATTATCGAGAAAGAAACAACGGTCACAATCAGGGTATCGATGGTATTGCTAGCAAATTCGCAGATGATGTGAAGCTAATGGGGTAATTGGGAATCAGAGCGATAAGGAGTTGCTCCAGAGCAACTTAAACAGGATTGCAGCATGGGCAAATGAATTGAGCATGACATTTAGCGTTGACAAGTGCATGGTTGCTCACTTGGGTTTGAACAACCCACGGTTCTCTTACGAGTTGAATGGTGTCACTATCCCGGATACAACTAGGGTCAACGATTTGGGAATTCTCATTCTGAGCGGCTTAGGTTTTCTAAACATTGTGCAGCAGTGGTCAAAAAAGCAAATAGAATGCTTGGTTTGATATTCAAAAAGGTCACTTTGTCAAATTTTTAACAGGATGGACCATGAACTTTTAGTACTCCGCCAATCGACTGCTTTTACAAGGGGACACTAGTATCGATTGGTAAGGGACAATGCAAGGTTATAGTGTTGCAGGGGGGGGGGGGATTTTTCTCTAATAGGGTTGTTAATAAATGGAATAGCTTACTCCCGGAGGTAGTAAATTGTAACACAATTGACACGTTTAAAAAGAAATACGATAAACATGTTGGGGTAAATCGAGAAGCTATCTATACTTAGAGTATAAGACAACTATAATATTCTTTATGGGCATTGTATCATGTGTATATATTGTTTAGAATTTTCTTTATGGGCATTGTATCGTGTATATATTGTTTATAATTTTTGTGATTGTGTTATTAATTGGGTTGCTGTATTTTTGAAATATATGACATCTATATTTTTATGGGCTTCTTTTTTTCAGCCACCTCGTTGGGCATTTTGTCTGTTGTGGCGTTGTATTTGTAAAGGGGCTTTACTCCTGTAAATCTATGCATACCTGAAAAAAATTTATTAGAAAATTCCGTAAGAATCTTGGGATAAATATCATCCTGTCCTGATGATTTGCTAGCAGGTAAATTCTTAAGAATATGTGGAACTTCATCTTTAACTTGCATCCGATTGAGTTCCTTATACCAATAATGTCATTTAATCATTTTTGTCGCACCATGGTGATTTTCTTCACACGAGAGCTAATTAGACTGGGAACTACAGTTTAATGCCGTTTTGTGAACAGCAGTTTTTTTTACTCATCGAGGGGTTGGTGCACTTACCTCTCGATATGGGACTCCCTGCATTATGTCGCCATTTCTGTTGTACCCCCTGTGTCTAGAAAGTTTTCTGACTAGGACGAACTGTGTATCGAACTCGCGACACCTCTAAACATCCTTTGGTACTTCAGGGGAGTATCTTTTCGATCTGGGCTACCACACCCACTAACAGTATCACAGTATCATGCTCCATACCATCTACAAAGATGAACAGTTATATCTTTTTCAAACTGTTTGTAGTTCTGCCAAAAAAGACCTGTGCTATTTTTAGCCTTAGACCATTCTTTTTAGCAAACTTCAGCACATTGCAAAAATAATAGAGAAGCTGAAGAAATTATTAGACCAGGGCCGTCTCAACATTATCATAGGCCCCCAGGCCAAGTGATTTTTCTGAGTCCCTAAATGGCAAATTCCCAAAAAATTCAACTACTTATTTTTCTGAGGCCCCTCTTCTCTTTAGGCCCAGAGTGAGCCCATGCGTTAAGACAGCACTGGATGGGACTTATCAACCATGCCAATAGCTGGCAAAAAACCAAAGCCTGAGTGCACCAAAAATGATTGCTGGATGAGGATCACCTCTGACATATAAAATATAAAAGGTTAATCATGTATGCAGCTTGGCTAGAATAATATCTAACATAGCTAAAAGTTAAATTGGAAAAATATTGAAAATTATTCTATTTCATTGCTCAAGAAAAACTGGGACAAACCAGGCATCCCGAAAGCCTTTTTCGAGACAGGGCAAAAAACCGGAACATCTGGCCACTCTAGGCATAAGTATGTCAAAGTTACCGTAATGGATGCTCTTCATTTGATTATGGGTATAGACGGTGCTTGTGGTTTGAAAAAGGTTGAAGACCTCTGCATTGGAGCATGCGTATGCTGTTGAGACTGTGCAATAGGCATCTTTCTAACTCAGTCAATAGCTCATAACAGCAATAGCCACCAGATGGTGACATACAGAGAAAGAGAAGATGTCACTCTTCACTATTTCTTCAACAAATACAAGAGAGTAAATATGATGCAGAGATAAAGTTTTGAAAAAACATTCACAGGTCTCTGCTGGGAATCAAACCACTTTCCCTTCACATTATGGAAGAGTTGCATCATTACTGCTTATGTGAATGATTGTTTGATCCCCCCAGAGGTCCATGAATTTTTTTTTATTTGAATGTATTTGTTTTTTCCATGAATTTGTTCCAATCATCTGTTCTTGTTTGTATCAATAGCGGAGAGTAACATCATCTCTTTCTCTGTATGTCACCATCTGATGGCTATAGCTATCATGAGCTATCAGCTGCTCATTGTGCAGTCCCTTTCAGCGTACAAAAGCTCTAAGCAAAGAAAATATATCGGCGCTTCTGTTGTGTAGTTGTTTAGTGCAAGAATTTTACTTATCAGGAATGAGAGGGGGTGATGGTTTGATTTTCCACAGCAACCTATGAATTTTCTTTCCAAAAATTCATCTTCATATCACACCCAGTCTTCTGTACCTGTTTTTAATATTGTTTAGTTTAAAAAAGTTTTTCAAATTAATAGCCAAATCCTTTATTAACTTAAATCATATTCTTTTCACTTTTAGGCTGTTTTAGATCCATCTGGCACATATTTGGCTACAAGCTGCACCGATAAAAGTCTTTATGTTTATGACTATTACAGTGGTGAATGCATAGCTACTATGTTTGGTCATTCTGAATTGGTTACAGGATTAGCATTTACAAATGATGGACAGAACTTGATTTCAGTTTCTGGAGATGGGTAGGTGAGAGTCTTTTCTTTTTTGGTATTTTATTTTTAAGACGTGTAGTTAGCTACTTGACTATATGAAACATTGTATATAATATATATGTTTATATATATGGCATTTATACAGTAGACTGTCTATAATCCGGCCCATCCAGTATTCTGGCATTTTTTTCCAAGCATAGAAGAGAAAAGCATGTCACTGATAGTCTGAGTGCAGAAGTTTATACAGTGAGCACCAATTAATGTGATCACACTGGGACTCTGAGTTTCTGATAACAATAACCAGTTGATAACTATATCCAAAAGCAAACAAAGATCATACCTCCAATTTAATCAAACCGGATGACTTTAAAATGGGATAACTCTGTTTTTATTTTCCACACAACTGGTTGCAAAATGTTCATTTGTGCCTTTTCCTTTTCCCACATTGTTCTAAAACAGGATGTTTTCACTTTAAGCTGAGAAATCCTACGTTTATTATTTTTATTCAGTCGAATAATGAATGCATGTGTTACACAATGGTTGCAAATGAAGAATTATAGTATGGGGATGGATGGACAGTAACACGTGGGAATAAATGGGACTGTCTCATTCATCCCTGTTGCATTAAAGTAAGGTATGGTTTATTTTTAAGATTTTTTTTAAATTGATATCTTTATTTTTTAGATACAAAATGAGGTTTTCATATGTGATTTTTGAAATTCTTACTCACAATTTTTAAAATAATTGAATGAGGACTATTTGTTTTGTTTAAAAAAAAATATTGAGTGCTGTGAAGTGATAGGCCTACCTAATTTTAATGATTGTTGTTTAAGTTATTGGTTAACAAAATGGTGTATTCAAGGGGAAATTCTATAAACCTGGGAAACTTTTAAAATTTTCCTATAAATCTGAAAATATTCCAATGCAGAAATGCCTCAAAAGTGGACAAAATGTACAGATACATAGCAAAATCAGCTGTAGAAGTGAAAATGCTGTAAAGGAAGTTTTGAAAAAGAAAATGTCAATATCCGAGTCATTAGCTGTAGCTTATAACATTCCCAAATCTTCATTAGCCCATTATGTTAGTGATGCAAAACATGCTAATGATCTCTAGAGTTATCATTTTAAGCCAAACATTGAAAATTGAAAAATATTTACTTGCGACCAAGAATTATCCTTATCAGAGTACCTTAAAACTGTTTCTAAAACATGTTATGGGTTAACAAAATGTTTTAACTCTTATTATAGCATATCAGTATGCATGTGCATTAAAAGTGAATATGCCTCCTATTTAGAGTCAAAATGAATGTGCTGGAATAGAATGGCTACAAAGATTCATGGATCATCGTAAGGAACTATCTATTATTAGCTCTCTGGAAGTGACGAGTATGAATTGAGCTAGCAGTTTTAATTTAAAAAAATGTCCTTACATTTCTTTCCCATTGTAGTGTCATCTGCTACAACTATTAAATTTATCTGTGTATGGGCCTTTTAAGACAAAGATTTAGATCAGTTCATGATGACTGGTTAACAGGCAATGCTGATAAACATATAACAATCAATGTAGTTGCTGCTTTAGCAAGGGAAGCATTCCTTCATACCTCTACACCCCTTACATAACAAGTTGTTTTAAAAAACAGGAATTTTCCCACTAAGTAAACTTTAAAATTTTCACTAAAAAACTTCCCACCGAATCACATAATAATTTCCTTCCAGCTTCCATCACAGATCAGCTAATTTTGACTTGGTTAATGGTGACAGCTTCTCTGAAATAAGTTTTACATATGTTCCCTCTACATCTTCTGTTAATCTGCCAAGTAGTTCTACATTACAAATTGTGGATGAAACACCTCAGCAAATATTATCATTTCCGAAAGCTTATAGAAAGACGACCACACAACCAAAGAGAAGAAATCTATGAAAAGCTCTATATTAACTGACACTACAGTAAAAAAGGCTTGAATTAGAGTAGAGTCAGAAAAAGAAAGCCATGAAAGGAATAAAGTTGCCCTAAAATTAGATGAATTCCAGCCAAGGAAATATGTTGCATGGCAGTTCTACTGATGAAAAATTTTTTTAAAGAAAAAGATTTAGATAATTCTCTCATTCAAAATGAATATTTTATATTAACAAAATATGAACAAAAATAAAATATTTCTATTGCAAGAGTTTCAAATGTTTAGGGTGATAATGATAGTTACAAAATTCAATTTTTAAATAAAAATTTGACAGCTATGGGTTTTTTATCCAGAGAAAAGGGAAATATATGACATTTCAAAATCTGATACTGTGTCCAAGTTGCCGAAAGCACAAAGCCAAGGGGGTACATAAAGAGTAAAAGCATTTATGACATTTCAGTTTGATTTTGCTACCATTTTGAATGAAAAGTCAAAATGTTACTGAAAATGTTATTGCTGTTTCACTCATCCCTCCAAGTGTCCCATCCATCCCCAAGACAGAGATGGATGGGACAATTTGGACTTTTTCATGAAACTTATGATTTCTTCCCACATATATATAATTGTTTAACCAAAAAATGTTTAAATTGAAGCTAGATAACATGAATGTGAAATAATACACAAAACTTGTGTTTTTCGATTGTATGTTGCAAAGAAATTTTTTTCATGAAAAATGTCCCATTCATCCTCCTACCTCCCCTATACAAAGCCACAACAGTCAAAATGCCCAACGAAGTGGCTGAAAAAGATGTCCGTAACAAATATGGATGTCATATTTCTAAATAAAGCAACCCAATTAAAAATGTAATTATGAAAACAAAAACTTCTATATACAAAATAAAATATTATACAACGCGCCCATAAAGAGTACTTATGGTTGTCTTATTCTAAGTATGGATAGTTTCTCGATATACCCAACATGATTATCGTATTTCTTTTTTTTTAAATGTGTCAATTGTGTTACAATTTACTACCCCCATGGGTAAGCTATTCCATTTATTAACAATCCTATTAGAGGGAAATTCCCTGCAGCACCATAACCTAGAATTGTCCCTTACCAATTGATACTACTACTTTACCAAACACCAACTCTGGCCATATCGCTATATTGCAATTTACTGCCATTAGTGAGATGGGCTGGAAGCGAAGGCGCTGTCTATCTACCAATTGATACTGGTGTCCCCTTGTCAAAGCAGTCGATTGATGGTGTATTAGTAATTTACGGTCCATCCTATTCATCCCATTGAAAATTTTAAACACTTCGATCATATCAGACACCTGCACTCTTCCAATGTAAACATCTTCGAGCAATGAAGTCTCTCGCCATAACTCAAGCCCTGTGTGCCAATAAGGACACACATAGCTCTTCTCTTCACCTCTTCAACCAAGTCTATGTCCCTCTGTAGGTATGGTCTTCAAAACCTTACAGCATACTCCAGTCCAGGATGAACTAAGCCTCGGAAAAGCAGAAGAGTAGCATTATGAGAAAGCAAAGAGACCTTTTTGAAAATGAAACCAAGCATTCTATTCACTTTTTTTGCTACCGCAGAACAATGTTCAGAAAACCTAAGTGGATCTCCAATGAGAATTCCCAAATCAATGACTCTAGTTGCATCCGGGATAGTGACATCATTCAACTCGTAAGAGAAATATGGGTTGTTTGAACCAAAATGAGTAACCATGCACTTGTCAATGCTAAACGTCATGCTCCAACCATTTGCCCATGCTGCAAATATTTAGTTGGTCTGGAACAACTCCATATTGCTTTGATTCCTGACTATCCCCCATTAGCTTCATGCAGGGCTCCCACTTGTCCTACTTTCTTTACTTTTTGGTAAAATGTCCTACTTTTCTCCTATTTTCTCGGTTTTATCCTACTTTTCTTACTAAATCCTATCTACAAAATTAGTGTAATTGGTTTCAATTTAGCAGGGAATCATCGATATATTGCCAAACTACAAATGTTGTAGATTACAATTGATGATTCTGCTGAAGCAGAAATAGTATCATTTTTAAGGTTTCTTGGGGGTTGTATGTGAACCATTTGGTTTATTAATTTTTCTTTTGTTTAATTTGAGAGTTCAACAAGTAGAGTAGTCATTAAAAATTTCTCTGGGTGGAAAAAATAATGTTGTATTTACTTTTCATTGCCTTTGGACAGTAACTAGCAGTCGTCATTCAAAATTATGGTGCACATTTTTGTGTATATGTGAAACAACAGTTTGCATTACAAAGCAGTTAGATACATAGGCCTATTCTAGGTTTGGTGATTCTGATGCTACCCAATAGTATTTCATTGTCTTCTGTATTTTTAGGGCATGCAGAGGCATAAACAATGCATACAATACTCAACAAAGAGCTAGAAATAAAAGTGCTTCATTTTTCAAAAATGATTACACTGGTATTGAACAGTAAAATGCAAACAAATCCCTTTAAAAAAGGGATGGGAATGCAGTAAAACCATCCGGTACACCTTGACCTCTGATGTAAATCGACATCGGGGCTTGTACTTTACACATTTTGCACTCTGCTTTTGAAAGTAGTCTCGAAGGAGCTTCATTCTTAAAAATCTTTTCATAATTTGTTGTGCATTGTCAAAGAGATTTGACAGATTGGACTGTGGAAGACTCCAAAAAAAAAATGAAATTTATATTGTGAGGAGAACAGGAATTATCTGTGGTTGCTAGTGCACTGCTTTCGCCAAAAATTGTTTTTGTAACCAAGTCATTTATGTCATTTTGCTTTGACTTGAGTCAATCTTATAGGATACTGAAATAGTGTTATGAAAAAAAAATTAATAGGGGAAAAAATTAATAAAAAAATTATGAATTTCTTTTGTTATGTTATGATTGTCTAAGGGGATACCCTCGCTCATCCTATTTTTTAGTACTGCTTTTTCCTACTTTTTCCTCTTTTACTAAATATATGTAAAAGATTGTACGAAAAAAGTAAAATAAAATGCTCAACACTTAATCATGAAGAAATATATATATAAATAATAATACAACAAACCCCTAAAAAGTATTAAGATGCAAAGTACAATTTATACTCATTAGCATTAGCTAACTATGTATTCACTAACATTAAAACAATTAGGCCCAAACGCGGTTATTTGGTTTAAACCACGTTGGTTTTCACCAAGTGGTTTTTTTTTTCAGTCATCAAAATCACACCAAAGAGGCATAAATATAATTTTTTTCCCTTGAAAAATATCATATTGGTTCACTATTAGCCAAAATCGTTCATTCTTACCGCATTTTTTTATTCTTGGGGTATATTCTGATGGTGCATTTTTAAATAGTTAAGATGATATAAGTGATTTTTCAAAAAAAATATGTCAATAAAGTGGCCTGAATATAAATTATTTTTATATTAAGTATCTCAGTTGCTTAAAGTTATAAATAGAAGCCAAAGTTTCTTGCCACATTTTCCAACTATTAGCTATTTTCTGATGCTCTATCTTTTGCAAATTCATGAAAAAGGATTGTATAATATATCTTGATGTAGTGGTGTATTATCTCACAGGGTTGTTTCTGTTTTTTTCCTTTTCAAAGAAGCAGCAACAGTAGTGACACCATCATGCTAGGGACAGGTGGTCTTATAATCCAATAAAGATGCCAACTGCCCCTAAAGAACCAGTGTACTATTAGTCACATTACCTCAGACATTTTCATTTTCTTTCCCATAAGTAGCAGCTAATCTCATACTGTATATCCCCCAGCAGGGCCGGTCTTAGGCCTAATGGCACCCGGTGCAAAAACAGTAGTCAGCAACCCCCCAGGCGAAAATCCAGAGTGATGTGCCAGAGGAGGCAATTTTTGCTAGTCATTACTGTCCCGTAAAATACGGGGCAGATTCATTCTACCATATTATCAGACTCTTGATGTGGTGATCGTTCCCCCCCCCCCTGGTACACCGCTATTTAACTTGTAAACAAGCATAAAAACCCAACGTGTTTGATTTAATTAATAGATTTAATAACATTAAAAAAGCAGAACGTCACACATTTATTCAGGATACTCATCAGGATCTATCTTCTTCATACTTATTTTAATAGAGTTTTATGGTAAAATTCATGTAGTGCTCGCATCACGTACGGGCTAAGATGATAATAAAAATTGTTAAATTAAAGTCATATTTCCGTATATATGATTTTTTTCATGTTTATAAAACTCATGAACTTCGTTTGAGATCATCCCTTTCAGACCCAGTACTAAGAAACAGAAGGGGCAGGCAAACACCAGCTAAAGCACCGAGCCCTGCAACTTGGGTGGTGCGACAAGCCGAAAAATTTCTCATCTCTGTCATTTTTCATATATATATTTTAGTTTTTTTTATAAATACGTATCTTAAAGATATTTTTCTAGTAATGTATATTTAACGAGATTCTGCACCCCTTCTCATTTGTGCCCGGTGCAATTGCGCCGGTCACACTGCCCTGAGGCTGCCCCTGTCCCCCCAGTCTTAATATTCAATAGTTTTTTTTTTTATACTTTCACCATTAAGCCTAGTTAATCAAGGTTCTACTGTATAGTAGTAACAGCTTTATGAAAAATAATCAGCTATATACAGGGTGATTATAATTAAAGTTTTGATTCCAAAACTATACAATAAGAGCTACTAGTCAGAATGACTTGAAAATTTACATGGGTACTCCTGAAGCAATGGAAATTTCTTTGGCAAAAGGAAAGAAAAAAAGTGCAAAATGTGCAAGTAGATGATGCTGTATTTGGCCAGCAGTATAATCTATTTTGTGCAACCACATCATTTTGACAGTTCAACAGCATCAGTGTGTGGATAGCATAACTTTTTATCAAGATGCATATCGCAATACCAGCAAAGCAGCTGCTGAAGAACCATTTTACACAATAACATGATGGCACGACACCTGACCAGCCGTCAGTTCACCCTGACCCTTGCAACTTTTGGCTGTGGGGGTACCTCAAAATGTTATGAACAAAGGTCGTATTGCAAACTTTGGTGAATTGCAAGCACATCCACATCATGACATAATCTGATGTGTTGTTGAACAAGCTGTTTTTTTGGCTTTCATCTCATTGCCAGATTATGGTGGACAGTGGACAATATATTCAACATTTCCATTGTAAGGTGTAGTTATTTGTTTAATTACTTCATTTTTTTGTGGTGTTTCCATGAATTATAAAATCCTGCAATGCTAATTAAGTTATCATTTTGCCCTGAATCACCATTGTTCCCATTCTGCGAGCAAATTTGAGTTGGATGAGTAGTGTCATTAAAACTTTTTCCATCTTTAAGTATTTTTTTCCCTTTTGCCTTTAAAATTCCATTGCTTCAAGAATATTTATGTAAATTTTCAAGTCATTCTGACAATGACTCTTCTACAGTGTTTAAAATCAGAACTTTAGTTATATTTATAATCACCCTGTATATGATTGTATATCGATCATGATTGTATATTGATGTATATCGTAAAGAGTACCCAATTGTCTGGGGAAAATATGTTGTAAAAATTTTGTATGTTTTTTTTAACACAAAATTAAGTGTTCCGAACTCTGCCACAAAGCTGGGCTGGAAGAGATCGCAGCAACGGGATAAGTCCAGTGACAAAGTTCTGGCATTCAATCATTCATACATGTATATCTTAAATCATCGCTAATTAATCTGCATTATTTATGCTTCATTAAATACATTATATTCATCTAATTTTTATCAGTTTTCGTAAAATAGCTTCCTAATTAAGTATACTGAAAGTAACTGGACAAAATACTTTTAAATTATATGGCTGATAACATTAAGAGAATTTTCAAACACAAAGTAATTCATTGAGTTATGCAAAAAATAATTAAATTACAAAAGGTGGTTTTTATTAAAATGTAAGAAATACAGTAAAACCTTGATAAGTCGTCACCAAGTTATCGAATAATTATGACGACTTAAGTGGAGTTCCATCAGTTTTAATGTGCAATGTTATGAAAATCGTATAAATTTAAGGTAATATGACATTTATATTAAAGTATGAATCAAAATAGCAATATTAATAAAATTTATAGATTGTGAAAGAAAAATAATAGCAATTTTTTATCTTTATCTCTTATTACTCAAATTATTGCGGTGAAATGTACTGTACACTTTGATTTATACTAGGAATTTTTAATTTAGACTAACAGAGCAACTGTTTGAAGCTTTCCTTCATAACAGAACTCTCTATTGCACATTAATTTTACATATACATCAAATTTAATTTTAGTGTTTGAATTCTTCATCAGTAGTTCATGATGCAACTACAAAGTGATCTCGAACACTTTTGACTTGGTGGAGGGGCCCTGGGCAGGGAAAAGTAAACAGAAGACCTCAACTTGGGAAAGAATGTCTAAGTTTTTTCTACAAAGATATTTTGTTTAAATTTCAAGTTCTAAATTAGTAGAGTCCATGCTTTCTATGATTATTTATTATCCGTGCCCGTTGCACTTTAACTTGATTAATTTGATTTTTCGATTTACATAATTTTTGATTTCCTTGCACTATATGTAACCTTTGACATATCAATAAATTTTGGTTTTGCCGGAGATGCCCCGGCAACCCTCGCACCGTAATTCACTGTGTTTTTGCAAAGAAAACAGTATTCGAGTTATCACCAGTAGTTATGTAGTCGCTGACATTTGCCACCCATATGTAAAATAATTAGTTCGTTTCTGAGAACACATACTAAATCGTTATAATGACTGCTAGAGGTTTTTACCACTGGCCATAAATAACGGGTTCAATGGTCGAAGGTGGTTTTCTATAATATTGCAGGGAAATTCCTAATCACTCACAATTATTCCCCTTTGAAGTTATGCGGCTTGGTCAATGGCGAGTAGCACAGATGTTTTTCTGGTCTCCAAGGAACGTGGGATACCGAGTTTCCTCATGGCATTATTGCCTTCAGCACATTTTCTGTGGTGTTGACAATGGCAAACCATGAACAAGCAAACAACAGGGTCATCTGGTTGTCAACAGAGAGCCCCGAAGCAGTAGTATATTTTCGAGGGAAAAGCACGGAGAGTGTGGAAAAACACTCCCAATCTCTTCTGTATTGTTTTGGTCTCATGAAGACGGATACTCAAAAATACGGAAAAAAAAAACTATTAACAATATTAGTTTCGAGGGTTTTGAGGAGGACCAGAGACATGTTTCCCTTTCTTTGGGTCTAGCAACAAAACAAAGGATTTTCAGTGCGATAAGGCGAAGAGGGATCCTATAATTGCGGCTGGAAGCCTTTGTTCTGGAACTCTAGAGGAGGGTTTTCATCTTTCCCCTTGTATGATTTTTAGACTGAAAAATTAAAATAATATGTACCATAATAGTGAAATAAACCAATTAGTTATTTGTGGAAATGCTTTGAAAAATGAAAGGGTAATGAATATATTCTTGCGGCCCGGTACGATTGTTGTCACGGCCCGACGGTTGAGAAACACTGATATAAATGATATAGACAAAATAATGAGTTGCATCAAAACTGTTTTGAATAAGATAGAAATTATAAGAGCTTAACAATGCATTATGATTTTGAGCATAACAAGTACATCCCAAAATTGAAATTGCAGTAATTGAAAAAAGCATTACTGAATTTTTCTAAACATTGAACAATATAATGCTTCAGATTTTACATTCTTATGGATTTTTTGAAGTTAACTACTGAACTGCACATGCACTTTAAAAATGTTCCTCTATGGAATTTCTAATGAATTGATGCATGCAGAGAAGTTCCATGGAATGTGTTGCCATCTTTCTTCCAAATTCAGAAGCAATTACTTAACAGGTTTTTTGCCTGTATAATCCATGAATTTTGAACATTGTTGACCATATTGTTCTCTGTGGCCTCTTGCAAATAGGGCAATGGTTCTCAACCTTTTCCAACCTGTGGCCCGGTTTCATTCATTTTTGTGAGTTGAAGGCCTTGTCAAACACACGTCCAATGGAAAATCAATGATGAAAAATGAAACGACCACTCACTCCGGCCTGGTATGACTGATATCAGAGCCCAGCGGTTGAGAAACACTGAAATAGGGGACTGCCTCGCATTTGAGTCTCAAAGTTGTAAAACCACAGAAAACAATCTTTAGCTGATCACCACTATGCTATCTTCAAGAATCAATACCAGGTCACTGCAATACGAGCACATCATGATACTCATGTGACTTTTGGAATTTTTACAATGTATAGAAAATGGAGACTTGGAGTTGCTTTAATGCATACATTCTGTTTATTCAACATACGGCTACATACTTAAACCTAGCAGCAAGTCAATATTAAAATAAAGTCACAATCAAAATCATGATCTTGAGGAAACATACAATACACACATACTTTAAAGAAAGATGTTTTGTTCTGCAATGAGCCCTTAGTAATTGTAAATTTTTTACTGTAAAAATCTCTAATAGCGTTTTCTGCATTTTTTCTTACAATTTTTCTAGATTGTTCTGCAGTAGCACAAATTGTCCTGTGACATATGTCACAGATTTCGGTATATTCCACTTTGGGCAAATATATATTTACATACACAGTAGCAGCTAGGACGGAAAAAAACAAATTTGCATATTTTGCAACTTGCCATTCTTTACTGCTTTTCTAACATTTTCTTGTGCAGTAGGTATTTTTTCATATGCATATACAGTGTCATTCACTACAGCATTCACAAACCTCTGAGAAGTGTTGTTGACTCAAAAACAAATCAAAATCACAGCAGTTCTGAGTCGGAAATGTATTCACCTTGGGATAGGCTTTTACCGCTTTTATCATCGCTTTTCCGTGGTTTAGTTCATCCGGAACTGGAGTATGCTATAAGGTTTTGGAGACTATACCTGCAGGGGCACATAGACTTGGTTTAAGGGGTGCAGAGAATAGCTACGTGTGTCCTTATTCGCACTGGGCTTGAGTTACGAAGAGAGACTTCATTTTTTTGAATATGCTTACATTGGATGAACGCAGGTGATATGATCGAAGTGTTCAAAAGTTTCAAAGGGATGGATAGGATTGACCATGAACTTTTAGTGCACAGCCAATCTACTGCTTTAACAAGGGGACACCAGTATCAATTTGTAAGGGACAATGTGAGGTTATGTTGTCGAATTTTTCTCTAATAGGGTTGTTAATAAATGAAATAGCTTACCCCCAGAGGTAGTAAATTGTAACACAATTGACACGTTTAAAAAGAAATACGGTAAACATATTGGGGTAAATCGAGAAGCTACCCATACTTAGAATAAGACAACCATAATATTCTTGATGGGCATTGTATCATGTGTATATATTGTTTATAATTTTTGTGATTGTGTTTTTAATTGGGTTACTGTATTTTTGAAATATATGACATCCATATTTGTTATAGGCATCTTTTTATCAGCCACCTCGTTGGGTATTTTGCCTGTGTTTTTGTATTTGTATATAGAGAACATTCTCGTGGAACAGGTAAAATATCAGTGCAGCCAAACTTTCATTCTGCAACCAACTGCGGAAGTTGTAGGGTGGATGGTTTCATAAATGCGGAGTTAACAGATATCCATCTAGCATAGTTTCCCAAACTTTTTGTTCCATCGCCCACCTTCTTCAATTTTTTGTGCCTCTTGTAGCCCCCAGCTCAATCTAACCCATAACCCATAGGATCCTATGTTATACCTGTAGCTTCTACCGCCCTCTTGGACCATTTCATCCTCCACCAGAGGGCGACTGCCCACTTTAATTCATCTTCCTTAGAGGATGATCGAACAGCCGCCAGAATCAAATTCAGAAACATTGAGGATGGATGGAGAACCAGACTCCTCAGGTGGAGTCGGAATATGACTAATGAAGATGAAACTGCCAGACCAAGTGAGTGTGAAATGCTAAGAAATTATGTTGCTGCTGTTTTATATATAGCTGGCTACTGTCAAGGCAGACAATCACATTCCTCATTCGCATATAGTCTACCGATTTGGAGTTCTCAGGTGACAGTAGCAGCAGCGACACCATGTTCCTTGTGGCAAACAATGCCAAAGTGGGCATTTCCAGATGGCAGTGTGGCACCACGTCCCATGACTTCCAGTCTATCCCAGATAACGCGACTTGCGATTTTGAGGTGTAATATCATTATTAGAAATATAGACATCAATTAAATAGCACTTATGTCAGTGGAGTTGTCTTTTTCCACTCACTGTATCTGATTTCGTTAGAGCAGAAGTGACGTCACTTCTTGTTCCACCATACACCAAATAATTTTCTGGTTCCGTATATGTACCCACAGCAAAAGATATATCACAGAGATGTTGAAGATAAAAAAATTATATCACATTAAATTTTGATTCATTTAAATTAAAGAAGTACAATATAACTTGAAGTAATCTCACAAAATATACCAGGTTTTTTGTCGAAAACAAAGAAAAAAATTTTCAACTCCAACATATTTTGGTACTGTAGGCGAGTGTCTTATCGACTTGGGCCACTGCATCTTTACTTTTTTCATATTTCAAGTTCCTTTGATCCTCCCTACCGCAGGGAGACCCACATCCAGGGGTTAGTGTACCAACGATGAGTATAAAAACAGGCTGCCATTCGGAATCGGCAATAAATTGTAGGTCCTGGTCTAATTAGCCCTCGTGTACAGAAAATGACAGTGGTGTGATCAAATGATCCTACAATTCCTCTCATCTTAAAAAAAAATCACCTTGGAAAAATTATTTCATGATTTCTCTTATATTCAAAATGTCAGATAAATCTGTGCAAATTTTTTTTGTTGATTTCATATATATTTTATGTATATTTGTGGAGCATACTGGATTTTTCCCCTTGAAAATGCTAAAAATATAAAGTTTTTTTTAATCTCAATGTTTTTATTTTCTGTAAAATTATCATGTGAGATTGAGTAGCTGTCAAAAAATCATTTCACAGATTTTAATATTGCATTGGGATAATATTGCAATGGAAATTGCATTTATTCTCATTCAAGGTGTGATTGTTCCATTAGATTGATAATTTTTTCAATCATTAATGCTTTTAGCTTCGTATTTTATTCAAATATGAAAGTTCTTATTTTTGCAGTTGTATCTTTTTGTGGCATCTTCCCGTAGAAATTACTCAAACGATTTTGGCAAAACAAATGTCCTGTAGGGATAGCTCATTGCCAAATCTTTGGCATAATGAAAGGTATGAATTTTAGTTCCTTAGTTTACTTGAATTTTTCTAAACCTTTTATGCTTTTAAGGGTATAAAAACTCAATATCAAAACCAATTTTTAAGGCATTAAAATTTATCAAGACATGGAATCCATCTAGAATACAGTAAAATTCTGGTATAATGAGTATGGCATTGTAACGAATGATTTGCATGTGAATGTGAAGTGGTTGATGTTTAGGATACAAAACTTATTTGGTTATAGCAAGTTGTAAATTAGGAAGCATATGCTATAACATCAAAAATATTTTCAAAAATTTGTATTTTTCTTTCTTTTTCTTCCAGAATTTAATATGATGACTCATATCATCGTACATACTCTTTTTAACAATTACCCTGAGATACTTATAACAAAGAATGAACACAGAAAAGTCAATTTTTTAATCGCTTTCTATTTTTGGGCTTTCCCACTATACATAAGGGCTATGTGTTGATTTTATTTGACTTGTCTCTCCTAGTGACCAAGTAAATAATTACAAATTAATCTCTCCTAGTAACTACAGGAGCAGAACCTACTCTTTAAAGTTGTTTCTGAATGGCTGAAAAAAAAATCATGCTAAAAAACTTTTCAATCAGCTGAAAAATGTTAGCAAGTCTATACAGCCATGGAAGTGAGCAGTGATATATTAATTGGAAGTTTTAATTGTCCAGTTATGTGACTAAATCACCTTGATGATACGCAATTGTATAGAAAAATAGTCTTGTGTGCAAAACAGCTGCAGTGTGACAAACTCAGTTTCATGACTAGAGTTCTGTTCATTTGCTAATATTGGAACAAAATTATATAAAAGATGTTTTAATGGAGATTAAGCAGCATATTACTACAATATATCTTGACAGAGCAAAAGGTTTAAATTAGCTTATTACCTGAAGTCCATTGTAATGGTAATTTTCCTCATGATTGTGGATTGTCCTTATAAGGGACTTTTACTGTATAACAGACTGTTATTTATAGAATTTAATACTACTAATACTAAACCAGACATATACCTTGTCTGGGTCATAATCCCGACAGACGAAATACTGACAGGTCAAAATCCTGACAGGGTGGAAATCCAGACATGGTCGAATTAAAAAATTTAATTTTGCCGTATAAGGCGCACTTCACGCTTTCTGTTGGTATTTGCATTTCTCTTGGCTATGGGCTTTGGGGCGCCGATAAAAATAATAAGTTGTGATCAAATAAATTTTCAAAATTTAATTTCAAATGCATTATGCAGTGGAGTTGGCGAGAGGTGATGTTATGTCCAGTTATTCTCTCAAGCCTATTCAACTTGTTTTTGTCGAATGGACGATTTTCATTGCTAAGCTGCCTTACACGTTTACCTTGCTGATGTACTCCATGATTGCGAAAAGGAAATATAATAAAACCTGTCTTCAATGGAAAAATTTCATGGTCCCATGATTTCACTGCCAAAATACACATTAAAAAACCTTCATTAAACGGAACCTGTCTAATGCGGAAATGGAAAAGAAAATTGTACCCTTTAATGGAAAATTTCACACGTGGCAATCAGTAGACCAAAGGATCATACAAAATGTTAAAAGTGCTTCACCAAAATTTTTCACTCAATCTATGCTTGCAAATGAGATTTCTACATTATCAACACCTTAGATTAGCATAAACCTTTTCTGTACTTGATGCAGTGGTTTTGATAAGCCATAATCATAGTAAAGCAGTTGCTTTCTGAAATTGTAACAAAATTTTTCGAAAGAGCAGGCTTTTCAACAGCAGAAATCAGTGTAAGGGTTGAATTTTCAAATGTTATGCATGACTTAAAAAATTGTATGCAAGCTGTGTGCATTCGTGATCGCAAGGCTGAGCAGGACCGGAATTAATTAAAGAGAGGGAAAGGGGGGCAACTGCACTGTGGTGGAAAAATTTAGGGTGTGACAAATTTTAGGTGGGAACAGAAAGACTGTTATAAAGTCTTCGAATTTTACAGTGGTAGGGGCATCAAAAAATCATGTTGCTCTTTCCCTTACAAAATTCCTAGTTAAAGTCTTGATGCTGAGGATTACATAAATATAGACGATAATGTACAAACTGAACCTGACACAACAGACAATGATGCCCTGATCGAAAACTTTTGAGAAAGTTAAAAAGATCGTAAATATATCATTATTTTAGAAGACAAACAGTATAGGTCGGAACTTTATAGAGATGCTGCCAAAACTTGAATACATTATTTAGTAATTATAGACTGACATTTACATTCAATTATTTTAAATATAATTAATTTTATCTTCTATTTTTAAATTACTTAATTTATTTTCAATTAATTTATTTTTATATGTTATCTCAATTACCTACATGATCTTTACATAATTTTGCACATTATATCAATTGAACCTTTATTAAGCGGAAACCTGTGCTCAACGGAAAAACATCTGTCCCTTGCAATTCCATTGAAGACAGGTATAATGTACAGAGATGCCACTGGACTCTAATTTACCTGGTGGTTATTTTAAAAATCTGGGTCCTTTTGAGTGAAAGTGTGTCCCTCTCAAAAAAATTTAATCTTGAAAAAAAATTATGCCCCCCCCACCCACCCCATAATTAACTGGTATCTATGAATTTTCTTCCAGTATGCCCCAGGTTTTTGATCACCTGCTTATATTTCTTTGTTGAGACTGAGCGGTGGGTCATGTTCCGGGTAAGAGAAGAAGGTATCTGTGAATCAAGTACATTTCTAAAAACATGTTCTATCCAAAGGTTCATTTACTTTCATTGTCTACTTGTAGGAAAAACTTGCAAAAAGAAGCTCATTAGCACTGAGAATTTAATGTATGGAATTTTGCGCATGTAATAAATCTAAAACAAATATACAGTTGATCCCGCTTATGAGGTTTCTCCCATTTAGAATGTATGAACTTATTTTCGTGGTCCTAACAATAAGTAATTCTCATTGAGGTTTTCCTATTTATAACGTTTTTTACGACAGTTTTTGAAAAACGTTATAAGCAGGATCCATTTTAATTAAGAGTTGAAGGCACACATTTATATATTTACTATTAATCAATATATAAATTCCCTTCTGATTGATTTTACATTTCGTTAAAAATATCTTAGCATTTTCAATATCTTTTGATCAAATTTAAAGCAAATTAGATTCTTTCTCAGACACTTATCTTCTGATTCCCTATTCATACTTTAGTTTTCCTGGTAATATTTTCCTTCCCTGATGGTCCACCATTCTGATCTGTCGCCATTTAATTGTCGCATATTTTAACACCTGAATATGGAAGCTATGTCAGGTTTGTGTTGGAGAAACTTAACAGTGTGCTTATGTGTGTGTGCCCAGCATTTGGCATGTTTTGTGTTCAGTAGGTGGTGCCATCTATCTAGCGCCGCAACTAGATACTTTCTCAAACGGAGCAAGTAAAACACATTTTGGCGCACCCATGTAATGTAGAAAAGAAGCAGTTATAAAGGGTGAATTTGATGCCCCCCCCTATAGTCCAGAGCACAGGACACTAGACCCGCATACCCCTCCCAGTTGCGGCCCTGCATCTATTCTCCAAACTGGTAATGCGTGCATTTGAAGTTCAATGTATGCATATTTGTATTGTAGGTCTGTGTGATCGCCGTGGTAACCTGAAGTTTTTTTCAAAGGAATAACCAACTCAAAATTTGAAATCTTTAGAAATTCACATTTTTAGCCAATTACCATTGCGCAATCGCAAGTTCCAAACACAGATTTTCACCAAAAGCAAAATTTGGGGCAGGTTATAAGGGGCCCTCTTCCCCCCCCCCCCCAGAGATCAAAAATTAAAAATATTTTTGTAGACAATTAAAATATTGGAATAAAATAATTTATTTTATACTATCTGTTAAGAATTAGATTCTGGTGCCCCTCCAAAAGGTGATTCTGTGTACACACCCATGATTTTCGCGATGCGAAATGGTCACTACCGCATACCAGCTAGATGACAAAACTGGATATTCAAGGTCGAGTTTTTACAGATTCGGTTTTTTCCCACGATATCGGGAAGGTTTTACAATTTGAACGGGTGTTCCAATCCTTTACGATTTTTAAAAAAACGTGCATTCGCAATATTGTAGGAACAAGACACATTTACGCCGTAGCGACACCGTCTTTGAATGCGGCCATCGGCCGCAAAAGTACCATAATTTCCCATATATAATCAGAAGGGAGAAAATCTGCAGGGTAATAAAAATCTGAAATTTGAAACTTCTGTACACGGGGGGAGGGCTATCATGCTGTTGAGATGGTCCTGGTCAGGGCTTCCTTCAACAAATAGGCTAGCCAGGGCAATGCGTACAACCTTGAATATTTTGAAGTCGGCATGGTTCCCTCAAGGATACTATCCCTGAGGCTCGGGATGATTGTGCGTAATTTTTGTTTTTCCTACTTTATAATGCAATGCGGGGGGGGGGACAAAAATACCAGGCTAACTGGCAGGGGTGGGGCATGGTTGTGCTACAGCTTTTGATTGTAATTCTGCAGCATACACACACAAATTGTCTGAATTTTCAGTCGAACAAATACAGTTGTATAAAACATTTTACAGCATCTCCATTTATGTTGTGAGTGTATATGAAGCAATTTCTCCCAAAACCATATTTAGAAGAACAAATACTAAGAAATGTCTTTCATTTTGAAAATTTACAGCTGGGGGACATGATTTCTGGGGAAAAAAATTAAGGAAACAAAATATAAGAGCATTTCACAGGGGCAGCAAAATCAGAAGTGCCTAGAACGGCGAGAGCCTGAGGTTTGTCTCTGCTGAGAGAGACCTGGGGAAACCATCCCCCTTATAAATACGCAGATTAATGAAACGTCATCTGAAAAAATGCCCAAGTTTTTCTCAATTCTCATGTAGGCTCGTAAGCGCTGGAATCTAGAAGCCGAGGTCATTTGGGCCCCTCCAATAACAATAAACAATAAATTTGTTTTATTCATCAATGTGTGATCTGATGAAAACGACAGCGTAAAAAAAGGCACACAATAGACATTATGCCCTTTCCCTCAAAAAATTTGACGTAATAATCAAAGCAAGAAAAATATCACATTTTGGCAAATAAGTCTCTATTTTGGGGAAAAAAATTTAAAAAAAAAAAGTCATTTGGCAAACACTTTACAAATTTCATGATCAATTTGCCTATACAGAACACGCAACTGGCCGTTACAAAAATTACACGTCACAAAAGTTCAAAATGTTATAATACATTTAATATTCTGATGATCCTAAAATGGAAAACACTTTTCTACATTAGTTTTTCACAAAAAATCACTTGTGTAATTATCGGGCAGTCGATAATTACTACCCTATATAGATATATATTCAACGCTCATTATAACTACCTCATGTTATAGCGATCATTTCATTACAATGACCAGTGGGATAAGGTCCAAATGTTTTCCATAGAACGACAATCATATATATTTTATTTTCAATACAACTACCCTCCCACTATAATGTTCATTTTGAAGGGACGAGGGGGTCGTTATATCGAGCGATTCGATGACTATGCAATGTCCCTGCATAACGACCCAAGATTCTGATCTGGTGAACTTGGTACAATTGACACACAATGAGAGAGAGAGACAAATGATTCAAAAGAGTATTTTTAGATTTCAACAAAAGTAAATTTATTAACATTTTTAACAATTATTTAGGTTACAATAAACATAAAAGTATTTCTCAAATTCATACCAATCCCCATGCTAGTCCATTGAAATATCACAGTATAGTCCGGCAACTGAAGTTTGAAGACCTTTCTTGAATTACACGAGCCATGACATAATTAACCTTGACGGAAGTGAGCGAAGGTCACGACTCGAGACAAGGCAAGGAACCAGCTGGCGACGTGGTGAGCACCAGTGAAATGATTATATCATACTGCAAACGGGGCAAATAGACAATTCACCAAGAAGCGATCACCTTCATCTCAAGTGAAGTAGTAATAAGTAAGAAATTGAAAGCAGGATTGAATGTGATGTGATAATCCTGACTCCAGGTATTTATACCTAAAAAGGAAGTGCGGCACCATCCAACTCCTGGGACCGACCATCTCAAAAAAATATACATCAGAGCATGACCAATAGGAAAATATAATATCCAATTTGCATAATGAAACGATAGCAGATTTTTATAGGAACTCTTACTGAAATTGGCAGCAACAATAATTCAAAATGGCGACATGATCAGGATTGCACATTTTTCCAGACTATGAACAATGAAAATATCACAGATTAATTTAATCAACCATGCATGGTTATAAAAAAAAAGGTAAGATAATATAACAAATTCTATTAATAAAATTATGCAATTACAATTATATAAACATGTTTCAAAATAAGAGATAGAGGCGGGTTTGGCAAATTCCCCAAGGGTTCCCAACTATTGTTACAACCGCATATACATATATATATATATATATTATATATATATTTATATATGTTACTGTCAAAGCCCAAAGTTGGCCACTTTGTGAACTGGCCAGGCCAGTTGACCTGGCCAATGTCCGTATTACAGGCTTTCGCCACGCCCTACATGTCGTCCCTTATATATGGATCACTAAGATATCAATATTCAGATTCCTTTGATTGTTAGCGTTGCCATAGCTAACCATAATAATTATGATTAGCTATGGCTAATTATAAATGGCCATAATTGTCACAAAAAAACTCCAATGAGGCGATAACCTCGAATCATAGGCATAGATATAGGAATCAATATACAGAGGCTGGCAAAAGCCAGTATTTTGGACATTGGAATGGTCAACTGAGCTAGTCAGTTCGCAAAGTGACTAATTTTGGGCTTTGGCAGTAACATATACACCGTTATTCTCCTCTCTGGACTAAATCCCCCTAAGCTCCCACCGTGGGGCCATGGAAGCTGGACCCCCAGAACAACACTTTGCCATGTGCTCAGGTTGAAAGGGTTCTGTCTATAGTGAGAGAAGTACAAAATGATTCAGAAGTGGGGAATATCTATGAATAAAGAACTAACTGTTACACGCATCTTCACTAGCGTGGATTTGGTAATCTGCAAATTCTTCCTTAAGACCAACTTGGAGGTTGAATTTTGAGAAATCTTTTTTGAGGAGTCTCAACAGTATAAAATAAAACTACTGACAGAATTCCATGTTTATAGCTTCAGCAAGGTTGTAGCGAGGAGGGGGGGGGGGTGGGATCCGGTTTCTTAGCAATGTGAGAAAATTACTGAAATAAGTTAAAAGATAGCCAAATATATTGTTTTACCACTTTGTTCCCCTCCGAACAAAATTTCTGACTACGGGCCTGAGCTTCAATGGTTGCGGCTCGACAATGAATCAGTGAATCAGGCTGTCAAGACATGTAATTTTATACATATAGATTGAAAGATTTCTCTACCATTACATTGCTCTCAAAAACCTTGAAAATTTTAAATTAAGATCTTCATGATACGGTCTAACTTTGTGAAATATTATTTGGCCTTTAAAGTCTATTTGCAATTTGAGAGAGAAAGAATCCGCCTGGCAGTCGAGTCGATAGGGAACTAGCTCCTCACTGTACAAGTCTGGGTTTGAATCCCGGTTCGGGCGTGGATGTGTATTCACCTAACATGAACAAATTCCCTGGACCATGCTGATCCCTTGGGAATATGTGAATATCGCATTATTATTATAGAAAATCATAAGGAACCACAGTGTTTGTGCCTGATAGAAAAAGCGATAAATGCCTGAAAAAGGCAACCCTGAATCCTTTGCTTTTTGCCAAGTCAGAAAATGAAATGAATTTACAAATTACTGATCGCCATTGCTCTTAGTATGTGCCACAACCCACTTGCGGCAACAAATGAAAATCCTGACAGAAATCGCGAAGTGCGGCTTATATGGCAAAATTAAAATTTGAAAATTTATTTGATCACAAGTTATTATTCTTATCTGCTCCCTAAAGCCCATAGCCGCGAGCAATGTAAATCCCAACAGAAAGCGTGAAAGTGCAGCTTATACGACGAAATTAAAATTTTCAATTTGGCCATGTCGCAATTTTGCCTTGTCTTGATTCTGACCTGTTGGAATTTCAACCCTGTCAGGATTCTGAACTTAATCGATCTTGTCCATATTCCTCTGCAGAACTTCTAATCAATCGGTACATGTTAGAATGTGTGGTGTGTGCGTGTAGTGAACCTTCCGTGAAGTTTGTTTCTGTGTAATATTTGTTATGTATCTGCCATCAGTTTTTCTAACTATGCATGAAGCGTAATAATTGCAAAGTATCGTTGCACTTCATGCATAGTTTAGAATTTAATACTATTAAAAATGAAGGAATAAAACTGTAATCACAATCTGACAGGATTAGATAAATATATTGGAAAAGTTTCTTCTTTTCCATTGTTCCATTCCCCATATGAAAAATTTCTAGGAGCCTCTAAAATCTTAAATATATTGTTTTTGTAGATATCCACAAATGTGCCTAGTAAACTCCTTTAAACAGAATATCAACTGTTACATTACCTCACATTATGTTGTTTTTAGTAATACTACCCATGGGAGAAAGTGTTTGATCATGAACAAAAACATTAACAACATCAGTTTTAAATGCAAAAAACAAGAATGAAAAAGTCTTTTTTCTCAGAGTGAAAATTTTTGGCAAAAACAGTCATTTGTACTCAGGGCCGGATCTTGAATCCTGCAAACTACGTGGCAGCTGAAGTTGCCAACTGAAATTAAGCAATTTTTTTTGTCACCAAAATATTATTAGCTTGCACTTAAAAAATTTCCAGAACCAGCCCTGCTTGTACTTCATCACTGTTAACTTGAGGGTCGTTACTAAATTATCAACACTTGAGATATTTATCCATCGTCACCCGGTGCCTAGTTATCTCTGACTCCATAATTTAATATAAATGCTTGCAAAATCAATAATTATTGATCACATCGATTATAATCAATGTGATCAAAATCTAATTTTAACATTTATTTCAATTTTAGTAAAACATTATTCATACTCAACAGGAATAAGGATTAAAAACAAGTTAACATGTGTATTCACACAACAAAAAAAGCGTGAAAGATATAGGTTACAGTAGCGCCATGAACTGTCCTGCAACATATGCAATTTATATAAAACTTTTCTGCTTTGCATTTTACCACACATTCGAAATATGAAATAAATGTTTTAAAAAAAATCATAAATTTACTCTCCAATTCGGCCTTTAAAAGCAGTTAATGAACTGGAAACACCCAGAAGAGAGAAAAGTGTTTAATCAGCACTTTTATGGAAAGTAAGTATAATCACTTTCTTAACAAAATATATTGGCTCAAATATGTAAATGAAATAATTTTTACACAGTAACCAGATAATGTATAAAAAGTGAATGAAAAAGTGGTTTTCATTATTATACCTTTTTATGAAGCACTACGAGATGGCTCCCAAAAATATAATAAAATATATTTTTTGATTAAATAATTTTTTTGAATACATTGAAATTGAGTTCAATATCTTATCTCATTTTCAAAATTCTCAACAAAAAAATTTAATAATTGAAGTATAATTTATATATATATTTTCTAAATTATGCCGAAAATTGGCTAGACTTGGGGGGTGCCTGTTGCACTTGTCCCCTCAAGGAGGCAAGTGGAACCAGCTACCTACTAAAAAATAAAATTAATCTTTAAAAGGGGACACTGAAGAAAATGAGGTTGAAGTGCTAGCCCTGAAAATAGAATGATTCAAAAAACGTGCTGCCATATTTTGCAGGCTATACTTGATTTTTTTATTTTATTTAGAAGACACCAACGAATAAGGCAAATACACAAAAAATAATAAAAGTCCTAATGCATTTCAACACCAATGGGTGTCGTCTTCAGAGGAAAAATTTAACCACTAGTTTCGCTGACCGAGTTTCCCATTTGGGTTGAATACCAAATCTTCACGCTCGGTTGCTCAGCGGAAGAAGTACGTCTGTTCACTTCAAACGTCGTGGTCAGAATGAAGCTGTGAGCCTGCGTGAGATACTAATGCAGCGTCCTGATTGGACCTTTGCGGAATAGTGCTATCCGATTGGTCCATTCGAATTTTCTTGTAATTCGCGCTCAAAATGAATTTAAGCCATGGTGTTGCGATCTGGGGTGTAGATTAATTATCGTTCACCGCCGTTTAACACCATGGCTTAAATTCATTTTGAGCGGGAATTACAAGAAAATTCGAATGGACCAATCGAATAGCACTATTCCGCAAAGGTCCAATCAGGACGCTGCATTAGTATCTCACGCAGGCTCACAGCTTCATTCTGACCACGACGTTTGAAGTGAACAGACGTACTTCTTCCGCTGAGCAACCGAGCGTGAAGATTTGGTATTCAACCCAAATGGGAAACTCGGTCAGCGAAACTAGTGGTTAAATTTTTCCTCTGAAGACGGCACCCATTGGTGTTGAAATGCATTAGGACTTTTATTATTTTTTGTGTATTTGCCTTATTCGTTGGTGTCTTCTAAATATTCTTGGGCAAAGTGGATCAACTCTTCTATACTTGATTTAATGAAAAAAGTGATTCCACTTGCCTCAGTTCACCTTATTCAGACTATAAAAGTACATATTATACACACATGAGATGGATGCTGACGCGATGCCTCATTTTCAGTTTGGTCAAACATGTGCACTTGAAAAAGCAATTCAGATGAAAATGTATAAAAATTATATTTACTTGTGCGACGGTCAATGAGATGTATACGGAGTGGCATACATGGAAAATTTCTTTATTCTACATTAATACAGAACAACTCTACATTAAAATACAAAAATGACAACCCTTCACCATATGAAGGTTGAAATCGAACTCCTCAAGAATGTCTTCGCCTCTCGATACAACTTAAACCTTACGTGTCTCGTGAATAAAAGTATTGCTGTATGTCCTTGTCAACAGCTTGCCTGTTACATACTCCCCCTCTGGTTTCGCGATCTATGGGCTAGCACAAGGTATAGTCTGTCTCATTGTGGCATGAACTTTGCCGACCAGTTTTTCCTTTTATGGCTGAGTGAATGCAAAGTGACATGAACATTGTCTCCTGATGTATATTGATGACTCTGCGCAGGACCGTTGTCTACATAAGCTTTGCTTTCATCCTATTTTCATTCCATCTGCTGCTTCATTGAACCTCTTGTAAGACTTCGCATGGGAGTCAACTTGCTTTCGCGACTCCTCTTGGGATAGCTGCGATCTTCTGATCAACACGTGTTAGGGTGTTGATCAGAATCCTTGAAGCCACTCCCCCTGCATTTATTGTTCCTATCACTAGTTATGTTTGTACTTCTTTGGGTCCTTGACTCACAGAAGCTATTGCTGGACAACATTGTTTGGCTTGATATGGTACAACGGCACCATAGGTGATAGTAACCTGATGATCCTGGACCGCATTGCCTGGTACCAGAAAGTTTGATTCGTTCGCTCCTGCGGAGTTGTGTCTCTAGTGTTTGACCATCTGTCAGAGTAACTAGTGATGGCTCTTGCACCGGTTGGTGATGAACACACAGCGGTTCGCTGGATTCCACTACAGACAGCATGATGTGGATTGCCAGAAACATAATGTAGATAGTCACAGTCGTGACCCATTTTGTTTTGAGACGTCTTGACAGATCACAGCTCTCAGATTTAGATGCCCTGTCACCATGGTGAACTTCGCCTTGGGAAGTGTTCTCTTCCCCCAGACTGAAAATAATTTCATCCTTTTTCCATGACCTGCTGAACATTTGTTTCTGTTGCTGTCCTTCCACTTGTTGTAGTTGGCAGGAATTTAAGTCGACATGGTCTATCACATGTTGAACAGTTTTAATCGTAGACTCGTTTATGAAGTGAAATTGCTTATGAGTATTTTTCCCTGAGGAACCACTGTCCTTGCTTGAGATTCAAAACTACCAGCTTTCTCTAGAAAGGCAACCCCCAAAAGAGTTCTGTTACCGATGATTCCAGGTAGAACTATAAATTTTGTCCTTAGCCACTTCCATTGCATATTGACCAATACTGTTGTGGTCAACACATTCACTGTTGATTATTTTCCATTTGCAAGATGCATATTGACGGAATTTGGCATTTTGCTCTTTCAAAATATAATGCAGAGCGATACATACATTACTTGCGATACAGTGCGTAGCGCAGATACAAATACAAATACAAATACAACGCCACAACAGGCAAAATGCCCAACGAGGTGGCTGATAAAAAGATGCCCATAAAAATATGGATGTCATATGTTTCAAAAATACAGCAACCCCATTAAAAATGCAATTAACACAAATTACAAACAATATATACACATGATAAAATATTATACAATGCCCATAAAGAATACTTATGGTTGTCTTATTCTAAGAATGGATAGCTTCTCGATTTACCCCAACATGTTTATCGTATTTCTTTTTAAACGTGTCAATTGTGTTACAATTTACTACCTCCGGGGGTAAGCTATTCCATTTATTAACAACCCTATTAGAGAAAAATTCCCTGCGACACCATAACCTTGCATTGTCCCTCACCAATCGATACTGGTGTCCCCTTGTAAAAGCAGTTGATTGGTGGTGTACTAAAAGTTCATGGTCCATCCTATCCATCCCATTGAAAATTTTGAACACTTCGATCATATCTCCTCGACACCTGCGTTCATCCAATGTAAACATATTCAAAAAATGAAGTCTCTCTTCATAACTCAAGCCCTGTGTGCCAATAAGGACACGCGTAGCTCTTCTCTGCACCCCTTCAATCAAGTCTATGTCCCTCTGTAGGTATGGTCTCCAAAACCTTACCGCATACTCCAGTCCAGGACGAACTAAGCCTCGAAAAAGCGGAAGAATGACTTTAGGAGAACGCGAAGAGACCTTTTTGAAAATGAGACCAAGCATTCTATTCGATTTTTTGACAACCGCTGAACAATGTTCAGAAAACTTAAGTCGCTCGTCAATGAGAATTCCCAAATCGGTGACTCTAGTTGCATCCGGGATAGTGACACCATTCAACTTGTAAGAGAACCGTGGGTTGTTCGAACCAAAATGAGCGACCATGCACTTATCTACGCTAAACGTCATGCTCCATTCATTTGCCCATGCTGCAATCTTGTTTAAGTTGGTCTGGAGCAACTCCCTATCGCTTTCATTCCCGATTACCCCCATTAGCTTCACATCATCTGCGAATTTGCTAGTAATTCCATCGATACCCTGATCGAGTTTGTCGATAAAAAGTGAAAAAAGCATGGGGCCAAGGACACTTCCCTGAGGAACTCCACTTGTGACGTCTGTCCAACCAGAGAATTCCCCGTTCACCATAACTCGTTGCGACCTATCTCTTAACCACGATTCTATCCAATTCAGCAAGTTGCCCCCTATTCCAATCCCGTGTAAACGCTTCAAGAGTTTGCCATGCTGTACCCGATCGAATGCCTTCTGGAAATCAAGGTAAACAACGTCGACATTTTTGCTCTTACCCAAAGCCTTAGTCACGTAATCATAGAAGCAAAGGAGGTTAGTTACACATGACTTCCCCTTCCTGAACCCATGCTGATTATCCGACAATACATTATTCTCGTCTATCCACTTCACAAACTGCCTTTTGATGATAATTTCCAAAATTTTCGAGAGGGAGCTCGTCAAACTCGCTGGACGATAATTAGACACCACTTCTCTACTACTACCCTTCTTCGTGCACAGGCTGTTCTCACTTTGCCATTCACATGAATTTTCAACAATGCTACGGGTTTTGTTACAAATGAACATAAATTCAGTTCCAACTGACCAAACTCAGCTGTTGTCACTGTGGTTTTAGGATTACGGGGTGGACACACTGCGCTCTAATTACTCCAGAATATCCACATTCATAGCAGCTTACAGGTCGCTGTTCATCCAGGCTGATCATGGGAAGTGTCTGTTCATATGCACGAAAGCTCTGGGGAATCACTGGTTTTGATGACGTCCATGGATATTTTCTCAGTGTTTGCTTTCGGTAATTATACTGCTGATTGAATTTCTTTGTGAAGGTACTCCTGGCATCTTCATACGCATCAAGTTTCTCAGCTAGTTCAGATGGTGAGATCAACATGGCCCATGCATCGATGAAGTGTTCTTTCACTTGAAGGGGGCACCACTTCATCTGATCCGCTATAACTAGATTGATTAAGTCCTTGAAAGTTGTGACCTTGACTTCTGCTATAACCACCCTTCAAGATACGTTTTCAACTCAACATAAAAGTCATGCCATGAACTCCCTGAGTTCTTTTGATGCTTTTCAAAAAGTAGTCAAAATTTGTCTGCATGTAGCTTAAATCGCTTCAACAGCAGTTCCTTCACATATCGATAGTCCTTGAACTTGTCATCAGGTTCTCTGGTACAGATCCTAGCCTTTGGTAAGCTATTGACGCTCTTCGAGCAGGACCAAAAACAACCAACAAAATGTCCGATGATTGAAAACCCGGAACTGACACTTGAAAATCCCAATTTATCACAGCCGGTCGAACCAAAGCTTGGCAGTTCTCTGCTTCTATCCTCAGTTTCTCGAGTTTGAACTGCATTTCTGCTTGCCGGTTTCTTTTTCAGCAATTTCTCGTCAAATTCTCTCATCTCCGAGGATCTGTAGTAATCTTTTTGTGCAAAGACCTCATCGTATTCTTCACTGGACGTAATAAGTTTCTTCAGCTCTATCACTTTCATCTTGGGTTTGGTAGGTTCACCCATCTCTTCGGCGAGATGTTGGAGTTCGGCTTTTCGATATTTCGCCAAATAGCCCATTTTTCACTCGGTTGCCTATTTAGAATGTCTGCTTAAAACACCCACTCGTCTTTTTGAAAATGTTGCATGCCAATGTGACAGACAGTGAGGTATATATGGTGTGGGGTGAACATGGAAAATTCCTTTAGTCTATGCTAATACAGAACATTCCGTTAACATGCGAAACTGACAACCCTTCGCCATGAAGGTTAAAATCTCTTTCTGGTAGGATCTCTTCTGAACAGCACGTTGCAAGGCATCCCAGATATGTTCAATAATGTTCATGTCTGAGGATTTAGGTGGCCAGCGGAAGTGTTTAAAGTCAGAAGAATGTTCCTGGAGCCACTTTGTAGAAATTCTGGACGTGTGGGGTGCCGCATTGTCCTGCTGAAATTGTCCACGTCCGTCGGAATGCACAATGGACATGAATGGGTTCAGGTGATCAGACAGGATGCTTACGTATCTGTCACCTGTCAGAGTCATATCTAGACATATGAGGGGTCCCATATCATGCCAACTGCATACGCCCCATACCATCACAGAGCCTCCACCAGCTTGAACAGTCCCCTGTTGGCATGTAAGGTCCATGGATTCATGAGGTTGTCTCCATACCCGTACACGTCCATCAGCTCGAAGCAATTGGAACCGAGACTTGTCAGACCAGGTAACGTGTTTCCAGTCCTCAACAGTCCAATGTCGGTGTTGTCGTGCCCAGGCGAGGCGTAAAGCTTTGTGTCGTGCAGTCATCAAGGGTACACGAGTGGGCCTTCGGCTCCGAAAGCCCATATCGATGATGTTTCGTTGAATGGTTCGTACACTGACACTTGTTGATGGCCCAGCATTGAAATCTGCAGAAGGGTTGAACGTCTGTCACGTTTAATAATTCCCGTCAGTTGTCGTTGGTCCCGTTCTTGCATGATCTTTTTCCGGCCACAGCGATGTCGTAGATTTAATTTTTTACTGGATTCCCGATATTCACGGTACACTTGTGAAATGGTCATACGTGAAAATCCGAATTTCATCACTACCTCGGAGATGCTATGTCTCATCTCTCGTGCGCCGACTATAACACCACGTTCAAACTCACTTAAATCTCGATAACCTGCCATTGTAGCAGCAGTAACCGATCTAACAACTATGCCAGACACTTGTTGTGTTATATAGGCGTTGCGGACCGCAGCGCCGTACTCTGATTGGTTCCATATCTCTTTATTTGCATACCCATGCCTGTACCAGTTTTTTTGGCTCTTCAGTTTATATATACCATATTTAGTGCATTTTCAAAAGCCGGGGGGGGGGCCAACCCCCCCCCCCCCTAAATGACGGGCCTTGCTAGTACTTTAAAATTTCTGAAACCACTCCAGGGGTGTGACCTATTTTTTGGCATAACATTGATAGATATAGGGCATGGAGTGTTGCACAAGCAAATTTGGAAGTTCAGGCAAGGCATGAGCAAATTTTGGAAACCACAATGGCAAAATGTTAGCAAATCCCTGGGCTATCATATTTCATCAAAAGTAATTACATAATATTTATCATTCATTTACTTTCTAGATAAAAATGAAACAAATTGTGTATTAATTTCTGGTTTTCTCTTGAACTCACTTGAGTGGATCATATCCTCCCATTGAGGGGATTACATTCTAATACTTGTATGACACAAACCGGAGTAGGGCTCACCTAATTTATTATCATCATGTTGACAAGGAATGATAACATCATATAAAGCATTTCATGCTTTCCTGTGAATTTAACTTAAAATTAGAATGGAAAAGATGTGTTTCCCTTTCCTTTATTTTTACTTCTGTAGGATAAAGTTATACATTTTTGTTTGTTTTCAAACTGCATAAAAGTTTTCAATTAAATTTCAGAAAAAGTATAATTGCAATAACAAAACCACTTCAATTGTTGGAGAATGCTGTACATGAAGAAAAATCAGCTGTGATTAATACTGATCTAGTCAATGGGAAGGGTGATAACAGTCCCCTTGCTTATCGGTTTAGTGTTGGAAAACTACCATTATGGGCCAAAAAGCAGGTACTTTTTTTGACATCTATTAGCATATTTCATATCAATTTTCATCATAATTTTGTTATCTCTGAATTTGTATGCTCTTTTTTTTACAGCTTTACAGAGAAAAAACTGCCAAAAATATACTAATTTGAAAAAATGAGCTTAACTGAATGGATGAATGACGTCAATTACAAAAGATATTACACAGTCTTGGAAGGAATTACATTAAATAACAAATTTTGATGTTTCTGCTTCCAAAACAAAAATAGTCATTTCATTTGTAGTTATTCCATTTTTATTATGTAATTCAGTGTGCTAAACTGATTTGGCTATAAAAAAACTTTATTGGTTTCAGTATTCAGTTTCAACTGCAAATGCACATTTAACCCTATCGACGGCTCAGGGTCGAACACAAAACCTCTTCAAAAAAAGCTACTTATTTCCACAAAATCTTTTCAAAATGACCACAGGGTCACGTGATTCTAGAATGCTTTCCCCCCAATATGTGACAATGAGTAATTGGCATGTATGGTAAGCGATCGAGAGGGGGCTGAACCGAAGTGACAGGCTGGCAACGCCCGGTGATTCACCCTTTCTTCCCAGAAATGTACTTTCTCCTTTCATTCTCCAAAGTTTTTCTATTTTCCGAACTAAATAAGAAACACATAAAGGCGGGATATACGCAAAATTTTGAACGAAATTATTGTAGCGTGTTTATAGATGCTCAGCATTCTATGGTAAATAACTCTATCAATATAGATTAGCTCTAACAGGCAATAAAATTTACTTGCTTTCGCTTGTGAAATATTGATATGATTAACTTAGTAACGAAATGTCAGAACGTACTAAGAAGAAATTACTAACCCATCCACTAGGTATTTAAAAATGTCCCAATATGTGCAAGTTGAACACTCTAAGTATTCTGAATCTCGAGAAGCATTCTATATATATGCCCCCTTAATATTTTAATTGTATTTTTTAAATTTGCAAGTGTTGCAGTATGTTCTCGCGATTTTGAGGTTCACCTGAAATGTAAATTTTTTTTTGAAAATTGCAAAGCTTTTTCGTAAATAATGTGCGTTGATTAAATCAGTGTTGTTGGAATTACTACTATTCGAGGCAAGGCATTGTAACAACTGATATTTATCAGTTGATACAAATCTATTCGAGCAAAACTACAGCTACTTCCCAACCTTGGAACATCATTAAATAATTAATTTATCAAAACTTTCGGGTATGAAACTGCTTCTCATTGCTTTACTCACATTCTTTTTGAATATTCATTTCTTTTTTTCATGATATCTTATGATCGTGGAGTTAATTTCACAAATGAGCGTAGGTTTAGTGAGATTGAATACGCATATTAGATATACAGTCATTTGCATCGGATTATAATAAAAGAATTCTCTCTGAAATATATAAATTTGGTGCATTAAATCATGTTACAAAAAAAAAAATACATGAAAACAAGTAACATACTGAGAAAATGTTTAAATACACAAATACTAGAAGTAAATAAAGTCTCTGGAATTCAAAACGTGAGAAAAAGTTATAACTAGAGCCCGGATTAGACACTAAAACATGCACTAAAAATAAAGTTGAATCTGCATTTTTAAAAATGTCGAAATATACCATGAAATAAAAACACCCGATCTTTTTCAAAAAATTAGAACACCCTAGAAATTTACGAGAGCAGTTCATAAAGAGCTCAAGTTGGAAAGCTCAAATTAAGGGTATGGTTGTAATTTACATTTTCATCTTTCCACCTATGTGACTTGCTGCAGCAATTAAGTAATAGCTTAGAAAGAGTCAAAATCATGATAGAAAATGTAATTTCTTTCTCCATACCATACGTCTTCAACATCTGGAATCAAAAGGTAGAGAGCCTAACGTTCACACCTCCATCCAGAGATGCCTTCTAATCCATTGGCCTCTATTTTTTGTTTCCACCGAAGACTTCGTTTGAAGATGAAAAACGCAGATAGTATCAAGAATTCGCCAATGTGTATCAAACCTCATCGATATTTCGATGGTTTCATGATATCTGATGATTGTACCTGATACTAATCTTTTCAAGTGATTGCGGACTCGAGCTAAAATAAATAAATTAATAAAAACTGATCAATTGCAAACCGCTATCGGGGAGCCGATAGTGAAGATGGGATTTATAGCCCGATTTTTTGAGGCCCGATTCAGGTCTGTGCCGGACACTCATAAATTGAATGTCTTGATGCATAAAATCCCTGGCCAAGACCAAAGATGGCGACAGTACAATGTATTCGTACGATATCAGCACGCCCCCCCCCCCCCACACACACACACAGTCCTAGCAAATACATTCGTAATTTTCTGCGTTTTTCAGAAATTTCCAGTTTTTCTACCCGTATTGCGAACATTAAATGATTGTAGGTTTGCATACATAACGAGGAAAGACATGAAACACTTATTCTATCAAGTTGATGTAAATTTGCATGAAAAAATTCATGTAATACAGTAATAGGTTTTAAGCCAAATGTTCTAATTTTCTCAAACAGCATTCGGAGTGTTCCAATTTTTTGAAACAAAGAGGAAAAAATTAATTTGGTATTTTACGACGCAAGGAAAATGCAAATTACAACTGTACTTACGCTACAACCTTGAACTGCGCTTTCCAACTTGAATATTTCATGAACTGCTCTCGTAAATTTCTGGGTGTTCTAATTTTTTTGGAAAGGATGTATATATGTGAAAAATTGAAACCATCGTTGAATAATCCCGAATTATGGCATCAAAAATGCACGCAAAATTGAAAAAAAAAATTATATATGCATTTGAAAGAGATAAAAAAAATGAATTGGAATGTTCCAACAAATCAAAAAAAGAAGCAAAGATAATCATATTTTAATGCCGAAATATGCATAAAATATAAAAATATGTGCCTTAAAAATGCGTTAATATGCCTGCCCTAAAGGCTCAGAATATGTGGGTGGGGGGGGGGGGAGTATTGAAAAATATACGTATAATTAAAATATATATATTTATTTATTTATATATATATTTAAAGTGGGGGGGAGGTGGCATGGGGTGCACTGCGCCCCCCCCCCACCAACGTCAAAGGTTAAGTCGACTAGTCTAATGTATATGTGTATAGATATCATCATCACCTTGCTCCCACAGCAATACTGACCGTGCCCCCCAGACTTCCAAGTTTATCTCCGCCTAAGGCAGATAATCTTATCACAAGAGAGATTTCTGCACCTTTTCCAGGAAGTTTACATTCCTCAACTTTTTTTGGGGATCGCGAATCTTTACAAAGAAAACTATTAGTAACATCACAAAGGAGAAAAAACAGGACATTCCATCTTTGCATCAACCATTTTGACAAAAAAAAAAGTGGTTTGCCAACTTGGCTCGGTATTTATTTGATACAATACAAGTTCCTTTTCTAAGAAAAAGCGTTCACTAGCTCTCTCTCTCTCTTTCATTTTGGATTTATTTTTGTTGCACCATGGTCATTTTGTGCACACTTATCTGTTGTACCTACTGTGGGTACTAGAAGAATAGCCAGTTTTAAGAAGTCCGATAAAACAGCTGTAGTATTGGCACACAATAGACAATTAATAGTGCAACAGAGATGAGATTTTTTTAAACTCAAGCACCTGTTATTTTGCTGTATTTACGAGTCTGGATTTACTGGTTTGCAAGTAAAATGACATGCACTCTGTATAAGAATATCTTAATACCCTGCCGCTTTTGGCGGCCAATCCCCCCTTCTCTTCTCTTCACAACATATTTTGTTTATGTCGTCCCACTTCATCAGAGTGCTATGGAAAGGGACACGTGAAAGCACCAGCTTACTGAAGAAGCGAATTTTACAATAATAAAGCAACAAAAAACAAATGTGATTAATCAAGTAACCCCCACAAAACTTCTCCACGAGGGTCCCCAGACTCCAATTCACTGAATTTTAGTGAGGGACCCAGACTGGATTCATCTCTGGCTTCCGCTGTTGCAAAATTCCACAGAAAAAAAATGATATTCATCCATGGCCCCCCCAAAATTAATCCTGTCAATTTCCACATGGGGCCCCCGACCTGGAAGCTTGTCGGTCATCCCCCGCTGCGAGTGCTATGAAATATTTTCATTTGTATTCATTTTACCAACGAATAAAACCTATCGCCCCCAACAAAATACGTTTACAAAATACATTTATTTCGGGTTTCAGCTGTTGCAAGTTCCACAATGTTAAACAAAAGACAACAATGAGATTAATCCAGGGCCCCCAAAATGAAACCTATCAATTTCCACATCGGCCCCCGACAGGCTCGTCATTGTGGGGGGGGGGGGGGTGGTTATATGTATATACACGTACATTGAGTACATGTTCTTTGCCCCCCCCCCCTGGAAAAAGTTGAAATGACGGCCCTGGTCACGACCACCTAGATGGTCGTGCCCTGGTCTCCGACCTCGAAGCTTTTCCGACTTCCACAGCTGCGAGTGCCACGAAAAATTTTCATTTGTATTCATTTTACCAACGAATAAAACCCATCGCTCCCAACGGAATACGCCGGACCCAGAAAAGAATAAGATTCATCCAGGACCCCCCAAAATGAAACGAGGTCCCGACTTGGAAGCTTATCGGGTATACTCCTGTGAGGGCCATGGCAAATATTCATTTGTATTCATTTTACCAACGAATAAAATCCAGCGCCCACGCAATCACTCCTGACCGAATTCTCAGATTTTTATGGTGTGGGGGGGGGGGCCGCTGGACTGGAAATATCTTGGGCTTCCGCTATCGGAAATTTTTCAGTTTTAAAGCAGCAAGAAAACAATGAGGTCCATCAAGCGCCTCTGGAAATTAAACTTTTTAACTTCCCCATGAAGGTATATGTGCAATGCCACCCCCAAGTACCAAGATCCTGTGTGCTGGAAGCACCGGTGATTTATGTATATTATACAATGTCGGCATGACCCCCTCAAGGGCAGGGCTGAAAAATCAAAAAGTGATAAGAATCGTTCCAGGGGCAATTCTTATCACTTTTTGATTTTTCACACTATAAATTAACCACAGAGGGGCCCGTGAAAAAGCTGGTTTGGGGCCCGCTATCTCTCCCATCCTAGGGGCCCCTACTGTAGGAAGTAGGAGTCTCTCTGTACTTCCACATAACTTAATCCCGATGGGGGATATGCAAGAGTTGCTCCCAATATGCAAGAGTTAAATGAAAACTTGAACCAAAATTGTAACCGACTTCCGTAACCCAAAAACGTAACAGATTTTCGTTACATAAAATCGTCACTAATTTCTGTTGCTTAGAAACAGGCCCTTTTCGAGTTTGGAATTTTATGTTATAGAGTAGATAATAATAATTCAAAGCAAAAAAGATCGAAACCCCTTTAAAACGTTGTTCAACGGACGGCTTTTAAAACGACGCAACGTACCAACGAGAACGACAGGGGGGAAGCAAAGCATATGTACTCAATGTGTGTGTATATATATACCATTTTTAGTGTATTTTCAAAAGCTGGGAGGGGCACCCCCCCCCCCCCCGACGCCCCAAATGACGGGCCTGCCCAAGAGGTTATCGAAGCCACGCTGGAGACTTTTTTTCCATGAGATGCTTCAATAATTTGGTGACAATTTCAGTAGAACATTAAATTACACAAAAATCATAGTACATAAAACAAATGGTATATAGAACATTCGTTAAAAAATATACACGAAGATACCCTAACCCAGCGGTTCTTAATTTTTTTTTTCACTCATGGAGCCCCGTGGGCCTTTCATTTTAATTGATTTATCATATTTTGTTTATTCATTTCATTTTCCTCGACCGGTCGCAGAGTCCTGGAAAATGCATATGGAGCACCAGTTGAGAACCGCTGCCCTAACCAAGCTACTAACGAGTGAATTAGCTGAAATATAATTAGTAATAACTGGAGAAAGAACTAATAACTAGTTCTCTTAGCACAAGCTGTAGTTTTCTGCGTGGATGATGAATGAATTATTGGATTTGGAATAAACTTCAGAAGAGTGGTTAAATTTCATAGGTTTGAATATATATTCCAACGAATATTCAGATACGAATAATAAATATTTTTGCCAAATAAATTAACAATCTCTAAGTTACCGGTAAAAACTTTCCTTTTCTTTCTTTCTTTCTTTCTTTTTTTCAACTACAACGTGGGTATTTGTGCCTTTTCAAACCAAGTAATCCTTCTTTTCTCAATAAGCTTTTCTTTTCAAACATTGATAAGTTTGGGGAGGAGAGGATTGTATTGTTGCAGGAAGGGGCAGTTTGACGACACTGTGTACCTGTCACTAACCGTACAATGAGATGGGGGAAGGAACTGGTTCCTGGCGAACGCATTTATGAGTTCTAGCTGAAATGACGGCAGTTGTCTTCGGACTCATATATGAGTTCAGGCCGAAATGACGGTAGTTGTCTTCGAACTCATATATGAGTCTTCACTGTTTAGAAGGTTAATATACAGGATGCATAGGTAACAGCATGCACCACAAATTACTGGTAAATCGTTGATCTTAGAGGCATACTTCTTCCAGTTAGAAAAAGTATTCAAACAACGTGTGGACCTCAGATATATGTCCTTCATATTGCAAGGAGTTGTATAGTTATTAAAATAAAAATGTAAATTTTTTATATGCACCCCATCTTCAAAAACCCAATTGGAGGAAGTTGTTGCCTATATCTCCTGAGGCCAACAAAAAAATTCCACATTTCTGAGTGCATTATTTGCTGCAATATGTGAATAAAAAAAAACAAAAACAGAAAAGTTACAAAAAACAGCATAATTCAGGATTTTTTTGTTAGCTTTAGGTGAGACAAGGCAACAACTTCCTAATTGGGTTTTAAGCACAGGGCGTCTGTATGAAAAGTTAATTTTTTGCATTTTAGTAAATAATGCAATATCCCCTTGCAATATGAGCAACTTATCTGAGGTCCACAAGTTATTTGGATAATTTTTCTAAATGGAAGTATGCCTCTACTGGTCAATGGTGTCAGTAATTTTCAGTGCATGTGTTTACCTATGCACCCTGTATATAATAACAGACGTGCCAACTTTTGAAATCCAGAAATCTGGAGATTCTCCAGAGGGGGGTACCCCCCCCCCCCCCGACACTCATAGACTCGATCGAAAAAAAAAGTTCATAAAAATAATTTTTGAAAAAACATTTTTTTTCAATCAATTAAGAAAAAGTTACATTCTTCACCCCCCCCCCCAAGGCAGGTTCTGCATTGCCCCTGAGCAGAATATAATTCCATGTCAGTCTTTCCATGCAGAATAGAGAAATCACATCTACATACTGTTCATAAAGTATAGGTGTTTCCTTTTGTGGATGCCATTAGTGAATGATAATCTCGGGTATACGAACTCTTCAAACTTTATATTTAGCTTTATATAGCTTAAAGTTTTATATTTTCTTTCTGAAGATGTTTAATCGGAAGAAACGATTTTAAAAAAATCATATTACAAAGCTGCCGACATAAAAACGTGTTTCCCGCACGGCTGTTAATGGAATACAATAACGATTATACAGGAATTTCGGCAACCAAGATCATGCTCCTGATAAATGATTGCTGATAAACGCTACAAAAATGAAGTCGCGTCTTTGCCAGTTGCTTAAATGCGGTCACAGAGACTTTTTTTTTTACGGCTGCTCGATGGAAATGACTACGGCTGTCCTCTATGGGTGTTTACCCTAATGACGACTGTAATTATTGACGTCACGACAACGTGAAAGCTCGCGTAAAATCTAATTTTCTGCCAAAATCCGGAGAAATTTTAACAAATCCGAAGAGCGGGAGGAAAGATGAAAAATCTGGAGTCTCCTGCCTAAATCGGGGGAGTTGGCAGGTCTGTAATAATACAGTAGACTCTCGGTAACTCGACACCCTAAAAGTATTCACAAACATGTCGAGTTAGCGGGGTTTCGCTCTAAATTTTTGTCCGATCGTTTTTGTGTACGTAATTATATGCATTCAAACAATTCGATTGAATAAAATAATAATTCTCTCATTAATTTTAATTCTGGGTTGCTTCATAATAGAATCAAAACATATATAAACAATTTACCTCATCAAAAATAATCAAGTATATTTGTTTGTTTTTATTTTCGCAGAGAGAACAAAAATTCTTCTACACTTTTCAGTTTATCCCGCGATTGTTATTCTTTTTCCTGAGTACAAAGGGATCGACGTATCACATCTACAGCTTATAATGCATCATGGCGAGATGGTGTACATACTTCTTCATCTGAACTTTCTGTGTGTGATTCTATTTTTTCAGAACATGAAGCACTTCCTCTTTGATTGATTCTAGAATATCATCGTCTTCTAAAAGTTACAAAGTCAACGTTCAAAAATTCATCCTCTATAAAATCACCTGTAGCGTTATTTATGCTTTCTCCACACCCACACGTAATTTGAGAGGAATCTTCGGAAAAACTATAGTTTTCCAAAGACTCGGAACAAAAACCAACATGACGAAAGCAGTTCCGAATGCTTTCGTCGTGACTGACTTCCACACAGAATCAATCATTTCAATAGCATCTAAAACAGAAATTTTTGCATCCATTCCAACATCCACAAATTCACAAATTTTTTTGGTCTGTAATTTTCTGTAAAGAGTTTTTATACTTAGGATAATTCCTTTATCCAGTGGTTGTGAAATTGCTGTTGAATTAGGAGGTAAAAAGCATAATTTTATTGCAGAAAGGTCCGCTATTTTTGGATGTGAGCGGTGCAATTATCCAAAATAAATAAAACTTTTATTTTCTCACTTAAAAATTTTCTATCTAACTTCCGCAACCATTGTTCAGAAATCTCTGATGCCATCCATGCCTTTTTGTTGCCATCATAGTCCACAGGAAGAGTTTTAACATTTTTAAAGCACTGCAGGTTTTTTTGATTTTCCGAATATTTAACGGTTTCAATTTTTCAGAACCATCTGAGTTTGCAGCCAAAAGAACTGTCAAACGATCTTTGTGTTTTCTACCTCCTTCACATTTTTTGCCTTTGAGGGCAAGCGTTTGGTTAGGCAAAATGCGAAAAAATAAACCTGTCTCATCACAATTAAACACATCTGCATCTTTATACCCTTCTATCATTAGTTTCAGAATATTATTCTTCCAATTATCAACAGTTTCTTGAGATGCAGATATGCTCTCTCCACAAACTTTCCTAAAAACAATGCCATGGCGCTCTTTGAATAGAGTCAACCATCCAAGAAATCGTAAAACTGAGTTCCACCGAAAGCATTCTTTACAACAGACGATATCAAAACTCCAAATAGATAAGATTTTCATCATTATTGGATGTTGACAATATCCACACTTTTTTTGACCATGAAAAGAATGAAAGACCTTTTTTGGAAACTCCACTAAAATGATAAGGCGGCCAACAGGTTTTAAACATTCATTCTTCATGTACACGCCCTTCCCCCCCACCCCCAATGCAGAAAAGGGACCCATCATAGAGAAGAAAGAAACAAAGGATTGTCAAAGTACCAATAAACAATGTCAAAAAATCCTTAGAACTGGTAACAGAAGGCCAATTTTAAAAACTAGTTGTGGTGAAGGGACAAAAATCATAGTCGACTTAAGCTGAGTTAAGCCGACAACTTAAGTAGAGAGGTTTCCCTACATTGAAATTAGTATTGTGCCAACCAAGGGAATAATAGGTGTCGAGTTATCCACGTGTCGAGTTACAGAGAGTCTACTGTAATACAATAGATTGTGAAACACAACATAGGTATATATATAAAACAAAATATAAGTACAGAAAAAATAACAGATGTATAGAGACACAATATTAATATGCATGGAAACACAAGTGTATTATATCACAGTAGTTTGTGACACATACTTCACTTTACATCATGCTTGTACTGGACATAAGGAGCATCTTATACAATTGTCCAACAGTAGCCAGCCAGCATCGAGATTGACCATTTTTCCTGGGTATGTTGTTCTATGGTTCGTACCACTATTTCTTCATGTAATAATGCACTTTTATGTGTTAACAGGGTAATATCTCTAAAACCAGAGCCAATAAATCATTTTCATGGTGATATCTCTAAAACCAGAACCAATAGAACTTTTTCAAGGTGATATTCATGTTCAACAGGTCAAAATCATTCGGAATTGTACATTTCGATGTCAGACATAACTTCATTGTTGTTCAGTGTTACTTATTGGTATCAATATATCCAGGAAACAGTAACATCATACATTGGGAATAAAATTGGCACCGTGAAAATAGGCCATACTAAGCGAAAAACAATCGAAGAGGGAACATCATAAGTGGGATCCACTGTGCTTCTTAACAGTATATGCAGTCCACTGTACTTTATACTATGCAGCCTATATGTGTAAGATGTGTGTATATATATAACTCCCTGTCTCCATCTCCAGAAGAGAAACATATGATGTCACCCCTCATCTGCTCATAGCATTCTGCATGGTACTACTGTTGGTGCCATCATGGTTTAAGGTCATGCATCATGATCATATACACAGGGTGTGAAGTTAAGTCTTTAGACACCCTTTATCTTCTGAACTGTTGGTTATAGAACCAAGCTTTCAATTAGAAAAAGTATCCAAATAACATGTCCATCTCAGTTATGTCATCTATTTCACTAGAGGTCATATATGTATCGAGACACACAATTTAATTTTTTATACAGTCCTGCATCCTTTAATTTTGAATTAGGAAGATGTTGCTCAGTCTCTTCTGATCCCAGCAAAAAAAAAAAAAAATTACACGTTTTAGGGAGAAAACCTAAATTTCCCATTAGAATACAAATACAAATATTGTATTTGTATTTCTAAGTACAATATTGACTGAGGTATTCAAATTTCCTCCATTTTTCAAATTTGAATATCGTAGTGAATATTGCACTAAAAAACATGGAGTTTTTTGTTGGGATCAGAAGAGACAGGGCAACATCTTTCTAATTTGAAGTTAGATGTCAGGGGACTGTATAAAAAATGAAATTGTGTATCTCGATACATGTACAGCCCCCAGTGAAATAAATGACATATCTGAGATGGACATGTTATTTAGATGCTCTTTCTAATTGAAAGTATGCTTCTATAACCAAAAAAGATGAAGTTTGTCTAAGGACATAACTTCACACCATGTGTGTGTGTATACAGGGTGATTCAGAAATGATGGGGGAAAAAGAGGTGATAGTACCAGGGCCGCAACTAGATGCTTCGTCACCCGAGGCAAGTGCGTATTTTGGCACCCCCTTGTAATGTTGAAGGAGAGGTTTGAGAATAAAATTTGCGCCCACTCTGGTCAAGCGCCCGGGGCACGAGACCCGCCTGCTCCCCCCTAATTGCGGCCCTGGATAGTACATCCCAATACAAACAATTTTCAGCAAAGAATGCATGGTCTAACATGAAATGTTAAAATGCCATTCCTGTTGAAATTTATTAGGAGAAAAAGAACGCCCCCATGCATGCAAATGTAACCTAGGGAAGAAGAACAAACCGTCTGTAAATCTACATCACAGTGAATAAAAGGTGCGAAACCAGGCGGTTGCTCGCTGGAATAACTTCACAGGGCTGGGGTCTGCACCTTTTATTCACTGTGATGCAGATTTACTTACGGTTTCTTCTTCCCCAGTTACATTTGCATGCATGGTGTTCTTTTTCTCTGAATAAATTTCAACAGGAATGCCATTTTAACATTCGCAGAGCGACTATTTCGTAATGTGAGGGCGCATTTGCGTTTCATGTTAGACCATGCATTCTTTGACGACAATTTTTTGTATTGGTGTGTACTATCACCTCTTAAAGTTTTCCCTATCTTTTCTGAATCACCCTGTATACTTTGCTGGCAAGTTTATCAGTTCCCATCGACAATGGTTTTTTGCAAATTGTGAAAATTCATACTCTTCTTCCAATACTCTAATTTAAATGGTGTATAAAATTCTATGATAAAGTTATGAAATATACATATTTTTTATTCAAATATATTCTAATTTAAAAGATAAGGTACAACAGATTTAAAAGAAAAGGTTGATGGTAGCATCAGTATCCAGGGTGTTTTCAGCATGGCCAAAATGAGCGCAATAACCTGCGCTAATTATCCCCTTTCTCCCTTCTCTCATATTTCTACTACCAAAGGGTATCTCACATTGGCGCAGAATGGAAAGTGACCAAAGAAGAATACACAGCTCTCTCCATGGAAAGCACTGCCGAACCTTGACCACATGACCCATATTTTATGGGGCACCTTTTTTTCAGTGCTTTCGAAAATATTTCTTTTCTAATTTATCAAATTCATTTGAAAAAAAAAGAAATTCAATGGTATTAAGTTGGTATCAAATCCATTTGAAAAATTAAATCAATGGCTTGAATTTTTCAGGGAGGGCACCTGCCTATGCACCTCTTTATGAGCTGCTCCTGATTATTATGCATCTGATCCAATATTATTGTCTTTCTTTCAAAACTATGCTTAAATCATCTAGGTTAATTTTTTATCTGTTCAAACATGTACTTATTTCCAGAAAAGAAGTTTACAAAAGTATGTTTAATTGATTATCATCATCTTTATAGTTCCAAAAATATGACATTCAATTACTTTTGTCTATAAAATTAAAAAAAATCAAAGCATTTTTACCATGGTATTAAATCTTAGATATCAGAAGAAAATGTGCCTCCCTCTGTAGCTGTCCAGAAACTTGCTCCCCCAGTACCCCCACGAGGAAGGTGGGCTCAACGTATTGATGGTCAAGGCTTAGTAGTCAGATCCTACTTGGATTCAGATTCTGTAATTCCATATCCTAATATATCAGGTAAGATTTTTTCAAATCTTTAAAGGAATTGGTTAATGTTCTTTATAAATACAAATGCAACAGGCAAATTGCTCAACAAGGTGATTAAAAAAATGTCCATAAGAAATGTGGAATATATATTTAAATTATCAAAAATGCAGTAACCCAATAAGAGCAATGATTATCATAAAATATAAATATGCTACCCATAAAAAATTATGGTTGTCTCATCTAAGTATGGATAGCTTCTCGATTTATTTCTATGTTTATCATTTTTCTTTTTAAACTTGCCAATTTAAACGTGTTAGAATTCATAACCCCTGGAGGTAAGCTATTTGATTTATTCACAACTCCTTGCGACACCACAACCTGAAAATGCCCCTTACTAAACGATAATAGTTCCCCTTGTCGAAGCAATTGATTGATGGTGTATTAATAACTTGTGGTCCATCCTATACATTCCGTATGGCGGCACGCTAGTGAGACTTTTGGTTGACTCCTAGTAGCTAAGCAGTCCCTGTGTCTAAACATAGATTATCTTCCATATAACTAAAAATAAATAAAGTAATGGAGAAGGATCCCATCCTGATCCTTTACAGCAGTGATTCTCAACTTGGGGCCATATAGCCCCCTTGCAGTCCTGGGATATTCTAGGGGGGCCATGGGAGAAAATCAGAAGAAAGGTGATCCACAACAGGTGGTGAAGGGAGTCATAGAGAGCTGTGAAGAGAAAAGCTTTAAAAGTGAAACATGGTTGAAAAATATGCTTTCAGAATTCATCAGATCCGTCCATACAACCAGGGGCATCTTAACCCTTGGGTCTATGTGGGCACAACCTGGGTCTTCATGTATATGAGATGATAGATGGGAGAGATGATGATCCACCATTTGAATCCGTGCCTAGCCAGGATTCCAGAGATTGATCTTATTTATTAAAATTTCGTTCATAGTAAAAAAAAATATCTCACTCTTAGATGAGGGTAGAGGGACCCCTGGATAGGACAGGGGGGCCACGAGAAAAAAATGTGATCCATAGGGGGCCATGAGCTGAAAAAGGTTAAAAAACACTGCTTTACAGTACCTTCCTCTAAGGAAGTTCCAATACAGCCGACCAACGTCTTATTGTCAAGATGGATGGGTCCCTCGACAATGGTTCATTGGACTACTTAGGCGAGAAATTTGTGGTAGGAAAAATGAAAAATGGTCGCAGCCAAACTGGCAAAGATGATCGACACCAAGGGCCATAGTACATATTCAGGAGGCACCCTTTCTGCAGAAGACTCTTCCATTGATCTGTGAGTAGCATCTCTAGAAATGTGAGGACCAACAGCTGTGAGACTGGGAGTCCTGATGGAGACGGCAAAAACAGAATGTTTTGGGAAAGAAGTAGATATAGAAGAGGTCAAGATACAGGAAAACCAAGATATAAAGTACAGTATCCAAGACCTTGATCATCAGAGAAGGCATCGTCACCTAGACAGGCTGGTGGAGGAGATATGACCAGCTATGAGAAAGTATGGAAGTAAGGAAACTATGGAAGAAGCTGTATTTAAAGCAGTCAGTGGAACAGTGGAAGCAAAAATAGATTTTATTTTAAGGGAATGGTTGAGTCTTCTAGAGATGTAGGATGGTTTGGCTAAGATACCAGAAGTATCTATGTAGAATTGACCATGGAAAATTTTATATAACAATGTTAATCAAGAAATGAGATGAAGAGTGGAGAGAGGGAGGAGACAAAGTTCGTTTTTAAGATTGGACACGGAAACGAAAGATGACCAGCAGTCGTGAGCAAATTAGGTGAATTTATTTTGGATTGATTCAAGTTTGTATATATTACTGGAGGTGTAGGGGTCCCAGATTTGAGCGGTGTAGGAAAGAACGGGGGAGATATAAGTTTGGTAGCAGAGTAGTCTGAAACCCTGAGTAGAGTGTTTAAGGTTGCGGTGGAGGAAGTAAAGTAAAGTTTTTTTAGACACTTCTGGTAAACGTAGTCAACGTGTTTGTTCCAATGTAGGTTGGCTGAGATTATATGGTATGTATGGTATTTGATTTGAGAATATTGGGATAACATTAAATTATTGATAGATTATAAGTATTCAACAAGAAGTAATTTATGGGTAACTTTCATGCAAACCATTTGACTGCTATCTTTCATGTGAACCGTTCTGATTTGGAGGGTAGATAGTAGTACCTCCTGAGCATGTAACATAGTCTGATGTACACCAGAGAATTGATTTAGGCCCTTCCCGAATACAGTCAAACCTCGTTAATGAGTCACTCTTCGGAGGACAAAAATATGACTTATTAAGCTGAGTGACTTGTTAAACGGAGTAAGCCATAGCTGTGCCAATTCATGCCTAAGGACAATTGGGACTTCCAAAAAGTGACCTGGTAAGCAGAGTGACGTGTTAACCGGGTGACGCACTAACAAGGTTTGACTGTATACCTTAGTCTTTTACAATATTTTTTAAACGTAGGTGCTACTTCAGGGTGACTTAACGATGTCTGGGATCTTTTCCCTTCTCCAATGTTATACATTTTATGGGGAAAGGTGGCATCCCAGAATCATAATGTTATTAGAAAATTTACAGGAATGCATAAAAATATCTAATAAAGTATGTAAATAAAAATTCATAATTTTCTATTCAAAATTAATGAAAGAACTAAAATTCTTAAAAATTCAGAATTAATAAAAATCCAAAATTAGTGAGTGAAATACATAATTCTAAAACTGATTAAAATTCAGAATATAATGAAAGAAATAATTGGAAATTAATAAGGAATAATTCCAAGATTAAAAAAAATTAAGAAATTACAAAAGAAATAATTTTAGAATTAATGAAAGCCTATAATATTGGGGGCTTCTGTTTCATTAGGGCCCTATTAGCTCGCTTATGATACCACTGCTTCTACCAATGAAAGAGAAAGTATGTCATCTTAACCCTCAAGCACATGACTACAGTAAATGGGTCTCCCAAGTAGTTTGAACAGCAACTTTTCAGTAAAAAATAAAATCATTTTAGAGTTTGCTGTAAACTGCAGGTCTCAGTTAAGTTAGTCCATATGAGCATAAAACGACTGTGGTGCTTGCAAAATAGTTAAATTATTAAGAAATACTTTATTTGTCTTTTGCTATAATAGAGGGATGTACAATTGTTTTCAATCTGTGATCCAGATATGCTTGCAGGCTACAATACTGGTGCTTTTATACATTGATTGATACATTTTCATGAACACCTTTCACAGGCCAAATGCAGTAGCATATAGAGCACCCCATGCAATATGGTGCAAGAAAAGGTTAAGAAAACTGGAAAGAAGTCTCTGAATTTGCCATTCAAATATATGATAGACAACTTGTTACCTTTTTCAGACCCTGTATGCACAAGCGTGTGGTGTGGGTTGCTTTTTGTTTGCTTTTCATATTCTTTTTCAACCTTGGGGAGTTCAGCCTTTATTTCAAGGATTACGTATGTGTTATTGCTGAAGTCTGGGCTGAACTTCCTGAGGTTAAAAAATAATATCAACAGCGAGAAAAAACAACCCTTATGTTTGTGAGTATAAGGTCTGAAAGGTTATAGTTATTAATCAAATTATATACCAATTGGAAAGCAATTTTTAGTAATTTCCAAATTTTTCTGGTTATAAAAAATGGTGACAGTTTGATTTAATTATTTCACACTATTATGTGTAATAAAAATCTATATGGAAGTTCCATTCAGATGCAAAGCTTAGTAGAAATGGTTCATACTATTGCTGATAATCAAAATTTCATTGTTCATTTGGTCACTTTTAAAATATTTCAGTCATTATTTTCACTAGTTTCGACAGTGATCTTAGCTGAGCCCAGATACTGCTGTATATTAGTGATTTTCATATTCTAAGTTTCACTATTACAGTGTAGTATCATAATTTAGACTATTGCATATACTATTTTAAGCTTGGCAGTATATTAAGGAGAAGAGGCAAGAATGAAAAAGTATGGCGTAAAGTATATGTAAATGATACAGCACAAATTTTTAATTATCAGTTTTAATCACAAAGCAAAACATCATTTATTGTAATACATTAGATATGTTTCTTGTTTATTAGTTTTTTATTGTACAATAGTCTGTTAAGTTGATATAAAAAATCAATGTTGTATTAATTTAAAAATAATATTGTGTTGTTTTTTTTATTCAGAAGAGCCTGAATCTGATAATGATTACAAAAAGTTGGAGAGATCTGATGAGAGCAATATTAAAAATTCTTTACTGGTATGTTCTTTTTCTTCAACTACTTATTTACATTGTAGACAATAAAAAGAATGAAGATTAATTTTAAAATAACACAAAGCAACTTAAATCAATCGGGCATTGAAGTTTTTTTCATAAGTTTTTTACTTGCTAAACATTTTAGAAGCAAATAATCCATAAAATTTTTTTTTCACAAGTATTGTGAAAGCCGAGGAAACAATGAATTTCTCTAAAGTATACGCATACTGAAACAAATGGTCTGGAAGATTCTCCTGGGCTGATAAATATTGTTTTAGAGTTTCTAAACCAGCTAAGGCTTCAGATTCTGTAGGTACCAAAGTATATTCTTGTGAAAGTTCTTCTTCATCACTGTTGTTCACAAGGGTGTTTTCTTGTATCATACAAATGATATCATTGTCCATTAACGGTTCTGAAGTGAAGACGACGTCATCAAAGGAAAGCAAATCCAGCATCAGTCCATTCAAAATGGACGTTTCTTTTGCAATGTGTTCCCATAAATGCTGCAGTGGATGCACTTTCATCAGCGTTATTCAATGTTTCACAGAATTCTGCTGAGATTAAATTCGCTTTTTTTCCACCCATTAGAAATGACTTTTTGAGTGATATCTTTCCAGGCTCCAACTATCATATCCATAGCTTGCTTGATGTCACGCTTCACTATGATTTCTTTATTATCAATCCAGTAAAGAATACATCTCATCATTTGCGTACGGTACTTTCCTTTCACTGCCTTAATAACGCATTGGTCAAGTGGTTGCAAAACAGACGTGCAGTTAGAGGCATGTTTTTGATATGAATGCAGTTTAACTTTGGAGGTTCATTGTGTGCTGTGCAATTGTCAATAAGGAGCAGGATTTTTCTATTTTTTTGTTTAGGAACCATGGATTTTCAGATCCGCTAATCACCAAACCTTTTCTTTTTTCAGTTCAATTCATGTTGCAGGAAAACAAAGTAGCCAAGCGTTGCTTGGAGTTTTTGCCACCAATGCACTTGTCTTTTTTAATGTCAAAGTTTTGTTAGGCAACAGTTGGAAAAAGATTCTGGCTTAATCTGCATTGAATACATTGGAAGGATTGTATGACTATCACTTTCGCTATTTCACCAGCTTTTCATTCATTCACATTTATGTGTGAACTGAATTTGCTTCTTTGCAAATCTGCTTTGCTATCACACCATATACCGTTCTTTGAAGCGATTCAGCCAGCCGACAGTTGCTTGAAATTTTTCGCATTGAAAATCGCATGCAAATTCCAGTGCCTTTTCTCGTATGAGTGGACTGGTTACTGGCACAATTTGGGAATGAATGTCTTGACGCCAGGAAAGACAGCTGCATCCACATCTTAAAATTTCGAAAGTCTGATCTTTATCCTATGGGATCTTATAACTGCTGTTTTTGAATTTGCTATTCCAATTTTGTCAAATTTTTTAAAAATGTTAAAGGAGTAGATGGAGATATGCATTAGTTTGATGCCACATTGTTTTTCTTTACACCAGCATTCACTTCAGAAATAATGTTAAGTTTTTATTTTCAATTGAAAACTGTTTCCTTTTGAAGATTTTTCACTTATTTCGAAACAGAAAACAATATCAAGCATTCACCTTCCATAGCACTGATTTGATTTCCTTTTCGTGCACTGTATTGATTAAAATTTCTTCCTGAAACCCCACAAGCCATAGAAGTAAAACTTTTTTTTCAACAGTATAGAACAAGCACTGTTTACATTAGGGGGAGGGGAAACGGCAATAGGGAAAAAACGCAAAGTGTTATGGGAAATTGTCATGAAACTAAAATTTATCAAAGAAGATGGTGCAAAAATTTTTTTTCCTTTTTTCCCTATAAAGGAAAAAATTCGCCAAACCGGATTATATATTCACTCTTTTATTTCTGATAGTTACAATATTTAAATTTTTTGTTACTGTTATATTTAGTATTTGGATATCACAATCATAATCTACTCCCCATACACAAATTCCATATTGAACAGTGGACAGGATCCATGCATTGTAAATAGTAGTTGAAAATTTTTCTGACATAAATATTTTGGGGATTAAAATATATTATCAAATATATGAGGTATATTATAATAATATAGAATTTTATTCTGTTGATAATTTCTGTATGATTTTTCCTATTTAAATTATCTCTCTACTGAATGTTTTTCCCAAATACTTGAAGGTTTCAGTCATTTATTTGAGGGCAATCACAGTTCATTTGTACAATTTGGGGAGTAATATTGTTTCTGAAATGAACTTTCAACATCATTGCTTTGAAGTTGGAATTTTATGTATTTTGTTTTTATAATATAACTCCAGTTTATTTTTATAGAGCCTATATTGAATTTGTTCAAAGCTGTCTTCTGTGTATTGCTTTAACATTTGATCATTTGAAGCTGATATGTCTAATGCAGCATTATCAGCAAATGTAACCAATTTGCCATGCAATTGCAAAGAATGAGTATCATTTATATATACAAAAAATTCTAGTGGTCCTGAATTTAATCCCTGAAATTTGAAATTTATTACACATGCAACATATACAACATATAATAAATAGTACATACAAAAACAAAAAACACATACAATACAGACGCAATATACAAAAACATATATATTACCATTTATGTATTAGCCCAAGGGGTTACATAATCCATCCAGGGCATATTGATACTATAGTATATATTGGGTTTGACAACAGACCAATGATGTATATATATAATTCAAGATATAATATTCAGTCCTCATTACATTCGTAAAGAGAAAAAAAATTTATTTATAAGTTATTATTTAATTGCGTTGATTTTGTTTATTAGTAGTTTTTTAAATTTGTGCAGTGATTTTTTTGAAAAAGGATTTTTCTGACGAATTCCTTTTCTTATTGCGTTATAACCATTTATTATATTGTTTATTTTAACGTCTTGGTTTCTATTTTCCAGATAGCTTTTCAGTCATTTATAAATTTTTCCCCTTGAACTTTCATTTTAGAATTTTTTTATTAACATCTTGTAATCAATACTCTCAAACGCTTTCTTTATATCTAAAAAAAAGGGCTATGTTTTTATTATTTTTGTTATTTCAAGTATATATTCAGAGAGTTTCAAAACAGTCATTTCAGCATTCATAGTTTTTTGAAAACCAAACTGTGTGAACTCAAAACTAACTGTATTTATTAAGAAAACTGCAATTTGATTTTTCATGACTGATTCGATCACTTGAGAATATGGGCAAAATTTAAATGAGACGAAAATTTGTTAAATTATTTTTACTTCCAGTTTTACTTCCAATTGTGCATTTTAATTTTCCACAAATTCCCCTTCCAATATGTAAGTGTTTACAAGATAAAGTAAAAATCTATAATGATATTTACACTCTTTTCAACATCTTTGCGGTGATACCATCATAATCACATGCTCTATTATTACCAAACTATTTGTTGTTTGTAAATTTTTTGCACTTATTGGGCTCAATGCCACCTTTTTGGAATGTGTAATATGATCCATATTTTCATTTGAATCAGAAGAAATGTTTTCAACGATGTTGATGAAAAAAATCATTGAAATCCTCAGACAATTTAAAGTTGTTTAGAAAGTCTGTTAAAACAATCTGTGGCATTACCCCTTTACAATCATATTCACAAATTTCCATTGTTTTTACCACATTTTAGAGATTCATTTTGATAATACAACAAGTTGTATATTTCTTTGATGTATTTGATTTTTTGTTTCAGCAAGGTATTGAAGTTATTTTCTCCCACAATTATTAATTTTTTCGCAATAATTGGTTTTTTTTTGGGGGGGTTCTGTATTTTAGAAATACAGTAAAACCTTCTTTAATGGCTATCTCCAAACAACGCTAATCTCTGAACAATGGCCACATTTCTTTGATTCAGGCCACTGATGTGATCTGGAACAGTGCCCCAGGCCACTGATGTGATCTGAGAATGTGCTGCTTAGTTCATTCTCACAAAAATAGGTTTGAGATCGCAGACCACATCAGATGACTCTGAGGGTCACATTTTATCCATGCATCACGAGCATAGGAGAGTTTGAAGGGTGAAATTTGCACCCCTTCTACCCCTACGCCAGGGGCCAGACCCGCCTGAATACCTATTATAGTACCTTATTATAGTAATTACAGAACGGATTATCATTTTACATGTTCCATAGATCACAATTTTTTTTCAGAAATAAAATTTCTATTCCCAATAACAGCCACCTTGTAATAGCAGCCACACACACACACACATTTTCACTGTCCCATTAGTGTCCGTTATTGGGAGGTTTTACTGTATTTGAGATCCATATTTTTTATAGGCATCATTTCTCAGCCACCTTGTAGGGCATTTTGCTTTTTATGGCTTTTGTATTTATTTGTATAGGTGTTGTTAAACAGGATTTATTGTTATTGATAGAATCAACCATACTCTGAAATAAAATTCACTGGTAATAGTTATTGCAATGGGAAAAAAAAGAAATTATTCTCAGTACTGCTTTAATGCTAATAATTTTCAGAAGAAATTAACCAGACTAATTAAAATACATTTTTGATTTAAAGCAAGTATTGATAAAATCATATTTTACCCTAACAGCAGCATTGAAGAAATATTTCACCCTACTTGATGCCTTGTATTTTTCAGTTAGGAGATACCTTGCCTCCTTAAAACCCTCTTATTTTGACAACGACTAACCAAACAATCTCTGTAAGATAGGTTTTACTCCCAAAACACATTTTTCATTCCTCCAACTCGACATATAATCAGCTTTTGTTCAAATTTTATTACAGAAGGAGAGAGAGAGTGTTTTTTCCCTTCCCTTTGGAGTAGTGTAGGGGGAAAATGTAGAAGATTAAAAAAAAAAAGGTTATTGTGAGTCCCCACGACAATAAAAGCTTGTTCTTGCCAGTGAAACACTTGTCGATGACGAAACTCCATATGCTTTGCTTGTTGGTTTCTTTACATGTGTTGATGCTGATTTCTTTCTTGGAGGCCATTGCATCTGTATCTTATAGGCATTTGGAATTTTTTGTTTTCGTATGTCAAACCTCATTTCTGTCCACCACTTCCATCAAAACTGTTATTTCCTCGTGTAGCAACCTTCGCTGTATAGATTCATCTTGTGTGCCCCAAACAATTCAGTCTCTGAGCATGACATCCAACGTTATGCCAAAATTGCAAAACTGCCAGGCATCATAATTTGGCTAATCAGCAACTCCTGCTTGTCTTACTCAGTTGTTGAACTTTAATCTTTCAACGATCTCAGACAGTACCGGGTCGAAGTGCTCATTCAATGCTTGGATCAGTTCATCCAATGTCTTTATCATTTCACAGAAAATAAGTTCTACAGCAGTCCATACGTTGATGCACTGATGACTTTCAAGAATATTGCTTGTTTCCAATCATCGTTTTTGACACCATTCATGATGACAAAACTGCTGCAAACGTTTTGTATACTCAGTCCACTCAAAGTGTGGGATCAAAACTAGTTGCCAAAATTCATCAGGAAAGAAATCAGAAACGTTACCAATGTTAAATCTCTTGAAATTACTACATTTACTAATCATACAGGATGATTTCGCAACACAATGGGCGCCATTGTGGTCCCAACATCGACTGCCTATATCACAATATACAAAAACCTCTTCCCAGAGATGAAGTTCCTGCTTCTATCTGTCTGTCTGTTCCAGACTCTGCCACGAAGCTGGGCTGGAAGAGATCTCGGCAACAGGATAAGTCGAGTGGCAAAAAAAAGTTCGAAAGTTCTGCCGTTCATTCATTCATGCTTTCATCTGTCAATCACTTTTTCACTTAATAATTTTCACAGCACATTCCTCCAACCTGACATATCAATTGCCAGTGGGTGGAGTCAGCTTTTGTTCAAATTTCATAGCTCAAGCAGAGAGAGTTTTTTTCCCTTCCCCCTTGGTGTAGTATAAGAATATGCATGCAGTATAAATAATAGAAAAGGCCAGAGTATTTCTCCTCTTTGGTTTTTTATTATTCTTGGAGTTGGGGGGGAGAGCACCAACTGCAAAATATAAAAAATATATATTCTTGAAAAGAAGGTGTGGTATTTTACAGAGAGTTCAGTGATTTCCACTGTGGCAGTTATAATGCAGATCAGCAAAATGTTAAAAACTGATTTAAGGGTTGAGACATCATATGCTCATAATATATATTTTTAAAAAATCATTAGAATTACAGCTTCTTAATAAATTAGAGTAATTGAAAATATGAATTTTCTACAAAACACATGTTTTTCTTAGAAATCAGAACAAAACACAAATTTTTCATAAACACACACAGCTATAATATACAGCTATGTATATAAACAATTACACAAACGGAGAAAGTATTTTAAACTATAGAACACTGAAAACATAATCTTATATTTTTGGTTACGTTGATTTTGAAGATAATACAGCAGGCACATGTACATATTTTTCATGCCATCAAGTGCATTAAAGTACAGTCGACCCTTGGTTTGCGAACTTGATTAATTCCTGAAGTCCATTCGTTAAACAAATTGTTGGCAAACTAAAAAATAACTTTTCCCATAGGAATCAATTTTTAAATGAATTAATTCATTCCTTGGACCCAAAGATTTTTAGAGAGAACTTTTACAACAATTCCTGTATAATGTAAAACTAATGTTAATCATTAAACTATCCTAAAACTGAAAAAATAACCATAAACATGAAAGAAATGGAGTGTAAATGAAATAAAAACGATGCCAGGGTCATGTCTAGTTTTGTCAATGCCATCTTTTATCATGGTGTCAAAGCCTTAAAAATCTCTGGTAGCAACACAATCTGGCCGTAATATACACCAAGCCAAATTCATGGTTTTGTAAATATAGCTACAACCTTTGTCAACAAGAAATATATAGGATATTGAAATAATATTTCCAGAAGCCACACTGACCAACTACTAGTTCTGTCAAATATTATGAAAATGTTTCTTAGAAAATTTCTTTGGTTCAAACTTCATGAAGTTTGAAATGAACTGCTGATAAGTATGGGCTGGATAAGAGAAGTGGTATTTAGGAGTTGGAACTTTATTTAAACAAATCTAATTTTTCAACCAACTCTTCTGCTAAAAAAAGAATAAATCAAAGATTGCCATGTGGCTACATACTTTGGACATATCCTTCCCTGCAATTTAGTCCATTTTGCATGTTTGTGAATTGAGACTAGTTCGCAAACCGAATGGTTCACAAACCCAGATGTTTGCATACTGAGGGTTGACTGTATATAGCATGGTTTCCCAAACTTTTCATTCCATCGCCCCCTTCTTAAGAAATTTTTTACCTTTCATCGCCCCCTAACTCAAGTGAACCCATAGGATCCCATGTTAAATCCGTCGCATCTATCGCCCCCCTGGATCATTCCATCGCCCACTTTGGGAAACACTGGTATATAGGCTGCCCCAAATTGTTTGCATAGTAGATATTTAAGTAACCATTCTTTTGAAACATACTTTTAATTGCAAAAAGTTTTCAAATCACGTGCTGTTACTTAAAATCTCAAAATTTGTTTAAGAGGTTGTATACATGAAAAAATGAAGAAATTAAAATTAACTTTTTATACAGTCCTTGTGTGTTCAAAAACTCAATTAGAAAGTTGTTATCCTGTCTCTTCCTAGGCCAACAAAAAAAATGTCACGTTTCTAAGTGCAATATTCACCGAGATATTCGTATTTGAAAAATGGAGGAAATTTGGGAAGAAACAGCTCTAAATGTGGGAAAACCATTTTACATTTTACCCGCATTCAACTTCTATTTAAGACTAAAACTTTATCCTCTTGCAAAGGAAACAGAGGAAGAACAAGGAGAAACTTTTCTACATGTGTAAAGCTAATTTCTATAACTCAAACACCCATTGCCCTCACATGTGATATTTTTCAACCTTATCTTAGGTGATATTCAGATTCCTTGCAAAAATTTCCTATCAAAGTACAGAACATTGAAAATATTATTTTATAAGATATAGTTGAAAGTAAATAATATCATTATAGACAATTTTTTTAAATACATTATCATCATGGAAAATTTGCTGGGACCATAGAGTATTGGTAGCTATAGAGTGTATCATTATATATTAGAACCTCCCATAATGACACTCCCTGTTAGCAGACACCACCCTAAACAGCATTTTTTTAAAATTACATTGATGGGCCTCAATGTATTTTAATATCCATTAGTGCAGTGGTTCTCTACCTGGGGCCATATGCCCCCTGCTATACTGGGGTATTCTAGGGGGGGGGGGGGCACGGGTGAAAATCAGATGAAAGAGGGAGCTAAAGCTTTCAAATTAAAATGTAGTGGGTAGAATGTGACTACTTTCAGAATCCAGCAAACAGTCCATGAAATCAGTTCCATCCAAAGCCCATGGATACCATATAGGCATGACCTGAGGTCTTATATCCATAGGGGCCTACACGTTGAGATCTGGTACTATGATTTTCAAATGTTAAGTGCGTAAATATATAAGCTCTTATTTGCAGCTGACTGTGCGGGGGGCCCAGAACATCACATTGCCCAGGGATTCACGATGTTGAGAAGGCCATGCATAATACTTTCACAAGAAGGAAGCTCGCTGAACTCTATCCCGGGATAGGCATGGACCTACGGTGATGTGTCGGTAGGTTTGATTTATTGTGTAGGTCCATTTGATTATCCTGTGTTTTACGCAGAACTATTTTTCCCTTATATTTCGGCTCTTGGGAGGGATGATCACCCACTTTATGGACCCATACCTGGCCCAAAATTCCAGAAATCAATCTCATTAATAAAATTTTTGTTCGTTTAAAATGTAGTTTTTGGATTAAATTCGATCCAACAAGTAGAAAAGTCCTCGCTCTTGGATGAAGGTAGGGAACCCTGGATGAGATCATGGGCCACAAGAAGAAAACGGGGTCCAAAGGGACCATGAGTTGAAAAAGGTTGAAAAACACTGCATTAATGGAACTCTTTGTTAGCAGACAAAATCTTTGGTCCCAAGGGATATGTTATCGAGAGGTTTTTCTGTATATTCTTTTTTGTTTTCTATGTATTTCTCTTTTGGATATTGTAGATATCCTGGTAATCTGAGTTTATAGAAGTTAAGTTTTAAACAGAGTTCTGAAACTTATTTTTGAGTATGACATTATGGACATCTTTCTCTCAGCCACCTTGTTGGGCATTCTGCCTGTGGCCTTGTATTTGTATTTATTTGTATTTATTTCACAGTAGTTACTTTTTATCTTTCATTTCTTTCAAAATTTCAGGAAAATGAAGAATTTGTGCCATCTGAAGAAAGTTATAAAGAGATTTTTAAAAGGAATACAATTGAAGTATATAATACTCTATATTCAAATTTGTTCTAAAGTATTAAACAATTGATTTAGTTAGGTAAATTTGAAAAGAAAATAATCAAAAAAGTCAATACCCTGACTTAAATGAACTCTGAATTAAACAACTTTTTGTGAAAAACACCCAGTCCTTTGAATTCAAGCATAATTAGAGTGAGGTGCATAGGGTTTTTGTTGAGATTGAAATTATGAGATGTGATAATCAAGTAAAAAGAAATTCTTCAGTTGCACACACACTATATGTAATAAAGTGCTGTGTTAATTTTTCAGATGCTAAAAGTAGAAGCTGGTAAAGCAGCTAACTATAAAACTGCCAGTGATTTAGATATGAAATCCAAAGATTTTGATGGCATCTTTCATCTTTTGAAAACTGGTCATTTGAGGAGCTTCCAAAAGGGAAAATTTCCACTTTTGCTAAATTTACAAATTAGAAGTAAAAAAACCCTTTTTTTTTTAGAATGGACTGCTTCACAAAAGTAGAAAATAGTCCAACAAGTAGCATAAGATATTCTTATACCACACATAAGAATATTCAAATATTATGTTTTTTTATCAACATTTGAGAGAGTTATCTACATTCAAATTTCTGAAGTGTTCCATTTTGGAAAGAAATTAGTGAAAGTGTGAGTGCGTTACTTTTTGGAGCTGTTTTTAAGTCTGAAAAATTGGAAACTTCCACGCCATTCTTTGATTTCAAAAAGTTTCACCTTTGGAAGTAAGGTACTTACTCTCTCATGAATAACATAAAAAACATGGTCATTCTACAGTGGAACCTCTCATAATGGAAATTATGAGATACCAACTGATACTTTTTGAATTGCACAGACGGTACTCAATGTATTTTATTTGATCATTTTTGTCGCACTACGGTCATTTTCTGCACATGAGATATAATTAGACCGGGACCTACAATTTATTGGCGATTCCGAACAGCAGCATTTTTATACTGCGAGAGATTGTTGCGCTAACCATTCCCTTCAGTAGCAATCCTTTTCTGTGGTCATGTCGCCGTTTCTGTTGTATCCCTGTGTCAGGAAAGTTTCTGACAAGGACGAACTGGGTATTGAACTCACGACACCTCTAAACATTCTTCGGTTCTTTAGGTGAGTATTTATTGACCTGGGCTACCGCGCCCTCGATGTGATTTATTTCCATTAACGGACACTCCTTGTTAGTGGACAAAATTTTCAGCCCAAATCCCTAGAATGACTGCTTTGTTATGTTCCCTTTTTAATGAAAAATACTGAAGTGAATGAACAAGGGGGATATGTTCCCATTTGGTAGAAACGGCCCACTTTACTTTATGATATTTTGAACAAAAATATTCCCGTTTGAATAAACACTGTTGAATAATCTGACTTAGCTCATCTGTTGAAAGTAAGTTCCTTATTTGAAATTTAACATAATTAGCAGGCAAAAAATTATATAGTAAAATCTCCCAACAACGGCCACTAATGAGACTGTGAAAATGTGGCCATTATCGGAAGTACTTTTATTTCTGGAAAAAAAACCCCTGAAATTTGTGATCCACGTACATAGCATATAAAATGACAATCCATTCTGTAACTGATTACGACAGTTGCATAATTGATTATATTAAAATATATGATTATATTTTGATGGAATATAATACTTTGATTAATCAATCTACAGCACTATTATGACATTCTAAAATTCAGGCTTGCAATGCTCTTGTAGAACACAACAAACGAGAAAAAACTGATATGAACGAAGACTGTGTACCAGCAACCCCAAATAGTTCTTTGTTCACATTGGACCTTCAACTAGACCAGTGTTTCCCAATGTGGGCAATATTGCTTTCTGGGGGGGGGGGATGAAATATCCAAGGAGCAGTAGAAGCTATGGGTTTAGTATAATTTGGGGAAGGGGAAAACTCACTTTAAAAATCAGTTTGAAAATTATTTTTTCCATAACGATATGCAAAATTCTTTTTCCCGATTCCATGTCCAAAGTGGCCGTGCATGGGCGGAGATATGGGGGGGCCGTGGGGGCATTGCCCCCCCCCTCATCAAAGGTGGAGTCGGCTTATCTAATGTATATATGAATTGACATCATCATTGTGCCCCCAGCAATAATGAACGTGCCCCCAGACTTCCAAGTCTATCTCTGCCTATGTGGCCATTATTCAGAAATCATTGTTGGGAGGTTTCTTGTAATGTTAAGTCTATGGGACACGTTTGGTTCCAATAAAATGTGATTATTGTTCGGAGGTGGCCGTTAGAGGAGGTTTCACTGTATTGAAAAAGATTCTCAATAGGATATACAATAGCACAAGGAAATGTCATGATGTAAGAAATGAAGATCTGTAAATATAGTGATCTTTCAGCATGGCTGGAACTAAAGTGGGGAAAAGAGGGGGGGCACTGGGAATTTTTTCAGATAAGTTTCACTTACTTAACAAATTTGAAACAAGCAATTTATATATTTTTTGCACAATTATTGTGGAAGACGAGGAAACAACAAAAATTCCTGTTAAAGTATACGCATGCTCAAATGTGTGCAATGCTTGAAATCTTTCACATCCAAAAGCACATGCAAATTCCAGTCTTTTCTCATATGAGTGGGCTGGTAACTGGCACATTTCGGGAATGAATGCTCTAAAACCATGTATGTTTCTGGAAAATGTCTTGAACAAATGTCCTGTAAAAACAACTATATCCACATCTTGAAAATTTGAGTGTCTTATTATTTTTTCTATGGGATCCTATAACTGCTGTTTGAATTGAAAATTCAAACCTAGTTCGATTTTTCAAAAGTGTTGAAGAAGTAGGTGGAGATAACTGTATTATAATGCCACATTATTTCTATTTACTCCAGCATCAACTTCAGGAAGGTTCGTAAGTTTTTTTAATCAAAAACTGTTTTCTTTTGGGGCCACTCATTTTGGAACAGAAGAAATATAAATCATTCCTAACATGTAGCACTGGCCTATGTAACACAGATTTGATTTCTTTTTCATGCACCATATTGGTTAAAATTTCTTCCTTCACCCCACAAGCCATAGTAACCCTTCTTCTCCAACAAGTTAATTCTCTGAAACCGATTTTAAGGAATCATTTTTTGGAATGTTTTGTACACTTTTGTTGATCATAAACTTGTTTTTGAGTTCGTTTTAACAAATTTTTCATTTCATATATGGGAATGCACAATACCTTATTCCTATGTAAACCTGTTTTAAGGATTGAAAAAGTTTTCGTTAGAACGAGATTTTCGTTATAATGGTATTCAACTGTATAACCCTACTTATTTTCCAATTGTTTTTTTTCCATCTTGCAGACAAATTCCAGCCATATTAAAATGAGTGGCCACATCACTGTGAGAGAAAAAACTGACATTGGTCCTACTGGTGACGGTAATTCCTCGGTTTCTGAAAAAATTGAATTGAGAGAACGACCATCTATAGCATCAAGCCATATAAACAACATGCAAATTGAAGATATGGAAGCAGAAGATGAACGATCAGATTCTGAAATAAGTGAAATGGTATATTATGCTGTTTCTGAAGATGGTTCTGAACCAGGGGATGGGTATGGATCTTGTTTTACTTTGTTATTTAAAAACATGTATACACAGGGTGATACAAAACTTTTCATTAAAATTTTGTGGGGATTTCATATAGGTCTAGTAGAATTCACCTGCAAACATGTTCTCATCAGTGCTGTCTTAACGTGTGGACCCACCCGTGCACCTCAAAAAAAGAGGGGCCTCACGAAAATGAGATGTAGTTGAAATTTTCGAGGAGTATGCATGTAAATTCACTTTGAAGGGATGTCACAACTTCACAAATAGTAGTAGACTCCATAATCAACAATTGTTATACATTTATTGCATTTAACTTACCAAAGGTTAAAGATTCAGAACTAAGTTGAATTACTAATGTGTGTGAACTATTGAATGAGGGTTATACAGATGAACTGGTGCAATGTGAATGTACAATAAAATTCAGTACTATTTATATATCTGCGATGACCTAGATTTTACAGTGACGATTGAAGTCAGTTAAATTTTAGTTCGCCACAAATACTCCCCCTTGAGTTGTGAAGACAATCAAGATGTAAAACAGAAAACCAGAGCAGGTAATCACTGTGCTGTCATGAACTTCATTACTTGAATCTTGAACCAAGGAATCAAAGTACATAGGCAAATTTTAGCCTGTCTATGGAAATTGATGCTTTCTTGCAGTTGGTGTCCTAAGTCTCTGCAGAACATCATGTGGACCTTGCCTTGATATGGCTGTTGCAGTGGGTGACGAATGGCATCATTCCTGATGAATACATACTTGACCATCGGAAGATTTTTGTGTACAAAGCATGTTTTAGAGGTGTGGGTTGAAGTAGGAGTTGCACGTAGTCACTTCATATGAGCTTTCAGACTGTCCAAGAAGTCTTGCCTTAAAAGGATGTCTTTGGAAGAGTTTTTGTAGAACTCACCAGGCATCCATACACCAAATCTGCAGGCGTAGCTTCTGTATTCTCTTTCAAACTCCCAGATATCTCAAGCAGCATGCTGGCAGAAACTTCTGTCCACCGGATGTCTGTATGGCGCATGATGGTGCTTTTCAACTGGTCATGAAAGCACTCTACGCAGCCATTAGACTGGATGGTAAGCATTGGTTCTGGTTTTTTCATCTCCAAGGAACCTGCAAAAGTATTTGAACAGGTCACTTTTAAAACTTTTTCCTCTGTTAGTTGTCACGGCTTTGGATACTCCGAAACGAGTCACCCAGCCAGAATGAAATGTTTCATTCATTGTTTCTGCAGTTTGGTTTGGAATTGCCTCTGGCCTCATTGTATTTTGGATTTTTCACATTCTAGACAAGTTCGACACCACTCTTTACAGTTTTTACTCAAAGATTTTCATATAAAATGTTTTTTCACCATATTGATAATACCTTTGATTCCAGAATGCGATAGCCCATGAATTATGTTAAATACTTTGCTTCAGAATTCCTCAGGAACATATGGTCTAATCGCATCTGTAGAAACAGCACAATACAAGGGCACACACTTGGTGGCTTTGGCATCAAAACTGCTATGATACCAACATAATTTCCCTGAATGCAACTGATCTGAAAAATTCCGATCTTGGGATTGAGATAGTTTTTTGTGTTAAAAATTTTCTTTTATGTTTACCAAGTGACATTCTTTGTACTTTGTCCCTCAAGGCTGACAAATCTGACCAAAGCTGGTCTAATTCAAAATTTTATTTTTGAATGCTGGATGATGCTATAGGGACATTTGCATGGGCAGACATAGGGGGTGCCCCCCCCCCCAGCATCAAAGATAGAGCCTACTGATCTAATGTATATGCGTATATATAAATTGACATCATCATCATCATCATGCCCACCCAGACTTTCACGTCTATTTCCACCTATGGACATTTGAGACTTCATTTATTTTGTCGGCAATAACTTCCAAGTCCGTAAAAGAATCTTTACATGCATATCTGTTACATATGAGCTGGTAACCTTTGTGACCAGAATATATGCATATATGCAATACCTCTTCACTGATTGAATTCGCAGCTAAAGTTTGCATTTCATTCAATAATTGTGATGGTTTTTTGTCATCTACACTCAAATCTTGTAACAATGATCTAAGTCACGATTTTTCAGATTGTGAAAATACTCAAGTTCTCAAGTTTTAATCTGTTCATATGCCCTTTCTGTAGACAGATCGCAAACAAGATCTTTGCTAATTTAGATGTAAAAGTTTTAAGTTGTTGCAATTATTATATGAAATTTAGTAGTCCCAGCAGTGATACCTGCGAAGTGAAATTGGGATTCCATTTGTTGAAACCACAATTCCCTGCCATTTTCCCAAAAAGGTAGTGCTTTGATGGCTACTCTGGAGCAGAGGCTGAATTATTGGCGGAATCCCTCATGACAACAACATGAGCAACTTTTTTTGAATGGCCATCACTGATGGACCAGACAGCAGAATCAAGAATTCCACTTAAAATGACAATAGGTCATAAAAAGGTTTAATCTCACCTTGAAAAATGTCAGATGAAAAGCTTGACAAAATTCAGGCATCACTGGCGACTATTCAAACAGCATACTCAGCATCAGCATGAATCTATGTCTGCTGACTCCAGAACATTAAATTATTAGTCACCAATAAAGGGGTGTAATGAATTCAAAATAGTAGACTTCATAATCAATAATTGTTATTTATTACATTTAACTTATCAAAAGTTTAAAGATTCAGAACTAAGTTGCATTATTAATTTGTGTGAACTGTTGAGTAAGGGTTATACAGATGAACAAATGCAATGTGAATAAAATTCAGTATTATTTATAGATCTGCGATGACGTAGATTTTGTTGTTACGATGAAAGTCAGTTAAAGTGTAGTTTGCCATAGGCCCAAGGACTCATGGTGCTCTTAAGATGGCCCTGGTTCTCATGAGTTAGTAGAGAGTGCTGTGTATGTCTGAAATATTCCACCTGCTTCAGATAATTGTCTGAATGCAATAACTGTGCTCTGGACTCTGCCATGAAGCTGGGCTTTAAGAGATCTTGTCAACAGTTACTGAATGCCAGTGGCAGAGTTGTGGTGTTCAGAAACTGTGATCGTTGTAGAGGAAAAGAATACAAACATTTTTTCGATGTGCAATACCTGTTTGAAATGAATGACTTCATCCATAATAAGTTGTACAGAATTAATATTTGAGATTTTAAATTAAAGTTTTCACCTTAAAATTCCAAGCCAGGATTATCTGGGGTTGGCAGGAAGTCATCACTCATGATACAGTACACCTATCTGGTACGGCATATAATGCCATCAAGAGATGCTCAGTGACTGTTTATGGGGAAACAACATGGCATTTCTATTGCCATTTGGTAGTTCTGAAATGACATAAGAAATCCATTCAATATGCAAATATGGTATGCGGCCGGCAGTGATTGGTAATTTCTCCTGTAGCCAACATTTTCAGTTTATGATGTAAAGACTCGCTAAGGAAAGCGAGGTCCCAGGTTCGAACCTCACAGTCACCACAGTGGTGGCTGGCGGAAGTTTGTTTTCTGCGGTTCCCAACCTCAAGGTGCGACAACCCAGCATTACTACCCATTACTACCCAGGATTCTGGTCTGGCAAAATCGGTGCAATCAATACACAAAGGAGAGAGACAAATGATTTCAAAGAAATTTCTAGTTTTTAACAAAAGTAAATTTATTAATTCCTTTAACAATTAAATAGGTTACGAATAACAGAATTATTTCTCAATTTTCATACCGTACACCACTGCAAGTCCGTTGTCTCATCAATCTAGTCTGACTGCAGGAGTTTGGTGATCATTATCGGATCACACGAGCCGTGACGTCATCGACCTTGAACGGATGGTCACGATCCGAGACGAGGCCTCACGTGGAGGGAAGAGCTGCAAACTAAACGGCCGAGATGACGATTGGAAGCAATGATCGATGCGGAACCATACGACGGACGGATGAACGATGACAGGAACCGAGACGACAACGATTGACTAGAGATGTGGCGTGATGGGTCCGGAACCAGCCGGCGATATATAAGCACCAGTGAGACGAACTATTTCATTCTTCAGATGACTCACCCAAAGGCAACCACCTTCACCTAAAGTGATGTATTCTGAGTTGAAAGGCGAGGACGAATGCGAGCTGTAATGCGAAGTGGCTCCGGGTATTTATGCCTATAAAAGGAAATACGGAACGATCCAACTCCTGGGACCGACCATCTCAGAAAAATACACATCAGAGCACAGCTAATAGGAAAATATAACATCTAATTTACATAAATAAATGACAATAGATTTTTTATAAGAACTTTTGCAAAAATAAGAATGGCAACAACAATAAATTAAAATGGCGATGTGGTCAAGAGCGCACATTTTTCCGGACTATGAGCAATGAAAATATCACAGACTAATTGAATCAACCATGCACGGTTATAAAAGGTAAGATAACATAACAAATTCTGTTAAAGATTATACAATTACAACTATATAAACATGTTTCAAAAATAAGAGATAGAGGCAGGTTTAGAAAATTCCCCAATGGTTCCTAACTATTGTTACAAAGGCGTGAATGCGAGCATCTCGCCACAGAGAGCAACAGACCAACAAACAGTACAAATGTAATTCAATCATAACACATCACTCACTTCACTTCTGAAAATAAACACAACACTACATATGCACTCCGACTGTTAGGGTACACACACAGTTACACTTCTGGCACAACTCACTAAGTAGTAAATCGCCCATAGATGGTGATAGACCTGAGTTGTGCTCAGTTTGAAAAAAAGAATCTCTAAGAGAGGATCATAAGGTGGTTCGAATGGTATATGGGGCAGTCATTGCCAAGCCGAAACCACTAAAGCTATAAATATGGAATTTGGTCAGTATTACATATTATAATGTAGATACCCAATAAGACAGGATTTCTGAAAATTCAACCCCCATGGGAGTCATGAGGGGTTCAAATGTTATATGGTGGAAATCATCGCAGACCAATTTTCAGATTACCAAATCCACGCGAGTAGTAACAGCTTGTTGATAATATTGAGAAAGCTCAAAAATATTCCAAGAAAGACAGGGTGTTCAAAAATATTGTGGGAGTACATCGGGTAATCAATATAAAAGAAAATGTTACTGTAATTGAAAAACAATTTTGCATAATAAAGCAAGGATGGCTGTGCTAGAACCATGAAAATGTTATGAATATTCAAAATAATGTATCAAATCAACAAAAATTATTTATCCTACAAAGGAACTTCCGGCCTTTGTAATCCCGAGTGATCCCGAGTTTGGTTACCATGTTATCCACTTGGCACCATCATGATGGGCAAGATATGCATTCCATCCTAACTTGCGGCTGTATTGACGAGTTCGTTTGCACGATTGAAAACAGAAAAACGTGTGGATTGTTTAAAATTTCATAATAAAACTGTTATAGGGAAATCATCGGTAAATAATTTTCAGATTACCAAATCCTCATGAACGCAAAACAGCATTAAATGCGGACAAACCGTTTTACCCTTACCCGTTTACCCTTTTCTTTTGGAGAAATGGAATTTTCTGGGACCCACTTTCACTCTCGGAGGACCCAGATTTTGCTAATAATCCAGGACCCAGGTAAATCAGAGTACAGTGGCATCTTTGAATTAGTATCATGAACCTCATTAAAACACCAGTATAGAACAGAATGGATATATAAAATACAAATAGCAGTATTTCTGTTTCTGTTAATGGTCTCAGCAGGTAACGATTCAATTTTGAAAATGCTTTTGAATTGTGGGCAGCAAAAAGATGTCAATGAATTCTTTTTGTACTGGAATTTACATTTTATATTAAAAAATTTTCTGAGAAATTGAATTTTCTGGATGTTAATGCCGAAACTGATATTTGGAAAGAAAAGTGATTTGCCTCCTCCGGGAATCGAACCCGAGTCCCCTTGCATACTGGCAAGTGTGCTAACCAATACACCAGAAACACACTTTTCAATTCCTTTTAACACGCATTAGTAGCGTGAAGCGCTGAGTGGAGTCAGAGCAGTCTCCCTTAACTATAGCAAGTTTTCGTCCCAGTTGGCGTTTTTGTATGAAGAGATGGTATTTTTTTGGCCGGAAATATACTGAGAAATTGCAGCGCTTCATGCTACTAATGCGTGTTAAAAGGAATTGAAAAGTGTGTTTCTGGTGTATTGGTTAGCACACTTGCTGGTATGCAAGGGAACTCGGGTTCGATTCCCGGAGGAGGCAAATCACTTTTCTTTCCAAATATCAGTTTTCGCATTAACATCCAGAAAATTCAATTTCTCAGAAAATTTTTTAATATAAAATGTAAATTCCAGTACAAAAAGAATTCATTGACATCTTTTTGCTGCCCACAATTCAAAAGCATTTTCAAAATTGAATCGTTACCTGCTGAGACCATTAACAGAAACAAAAATACTGCTATTTGTATTTTATATATCCATTCTGTTCTACAATGGTGTTTTAATGAGGTTCATGATACTGATTCAAAGATGCCACTATACTCTGATTTACCTGGGTCCCGGATTATTAGCAAAATCTGGGTCCTCTGAGAGTGAAAGTGGGTCCCTCTCAAAAAAATTAAAGAATGGTGTCTCTCCCCCCATCATTCACTGTTATCCCTGTAAAACAGCTAATTTGTTTCTGAAAAGATGTTCAATTCAAAGGTTCATTGGAAAAAAAAGGTTAATTTACCAGTTTATAATTAGGTTCTTTTACTTTCATTGTCTACTAGTAGAGAAAGCTTACAAAGAAACCCATAACCACTGAGAATTTAACATGTAATAAATCTGAAACAAATATAATTAAATTGGGCACATTTATATATTTACTAATAAAAATCAATCTATAAATTCTTTTCTGATTGATTTTCCAATTCGGAAAACTTAGCCCTTTCAATAATATATTCTGATTGAAAGCAAATGAGGTTCTGAAATTCATCTTCTGATTACCTAATCATATAAATATTTGCAAAGCAATTTCCTGGTAGAATAATTTTCTTTTCCCTCCCTGATGGTCCACAACTCTGATCTACCTCCATTTAACTGCCACAATATTTCGCTCCTGAATATGGGGAGCTATTTCATATTTCTGTTGGTGAAACTTGACTGTATGCTTGTGTGTGTATCCAGCGTTTGGCGTGTTTTGTGCTTAGTAGGGTGCCATCTATCCTCCAAATTGCTAATGTGTGGAGTTAAAATGTAATGTATACATATTTGTGTTGTAGGTCTGTGATCGTTGTGGCAACAGTTTTTTTTTTTCGTAGGGATAGCTAACTCAAGGTTTGAAAACCTTAGAAAATCATATTTAGCCGATTATCACTGTGTAATCGCAGGTTGCAAACCTGGATTTTCGCTGAACGCAAACTCCAAGGAGGGCATGGGGACCTGTGCTTACACCCCAAACATTGAAAATTTAAAATGTTTTAAATATTTTTGCAGAAAATTAAAATATTTAAAAAAACCATTCTTATACAATCTGCTGATTTAAAATCCGTTTTGAGAATTAGTCACCCAAAATTTTTGTGGAAGAAATCCTTGTGCCCCTCCAAAAAAATGATTCTGTGTACGCACCTTTAATTTTCACGATGAGAAACAGTGACGACTGCATAGCGGCTGGGTGACAAAACTGTGGATTTTCAATGTAGAGTTTTTATAGATTTGGTTCCCCCCCCCCCCCACAAATAACGATCTCTGAAATTTTTTTTTACAGTTTGAACAGGCATTCCAAACATTTAAGATTTTTCAAAAAACATGCATTTGCAATCTTGTAGTAACAAAACAAATTTACGGTGTATAGACTGTCTTTGAATGTGGGTAGATATCCACGAAAGTACCGTAATTTCTGATATGTAACCCACAGGGGAAAAAACTCTCTGAAATTGGAAAATTTGTTATGCAGCCCCTCATTCAGGGACACAACTGGATACCTTATCATCTTATTCTCCAACAACCCACAGATTATATCAATACAATACAGTAAAATGCTTCATGTGTACTTCAAAGTAGTAAAAAAAACTGGTTTTCAAGGTGGCTTGATTATGAAAAGTAGTAGAAAGAGGAGAAAAAAAAGCTGGGGTGGTTTCTTCTTTCTGTACTTTTTTCCTTCTTGGAACTAGGAAAGAATGCATCCCATAGGATGTGTGAACCAAATTTTTATGTGTCTCCTTCCATAATTCTGGGTATTTGATGCACGTTGGTATCTCTGCATCAGGGAATGACTATCGTTGAGTAAAGGCTTCAAGCAATTGGTAGTTTTTGCATGTAGGCTTTTGGGGGTGTGGTCAACTAGTTACGTTTCCAGACAAGCTTAATCGGCCCATCAACACCCCCCACCCTCCTCTGAAACAAAAGTCGCTGAACATTGTTTCCGATTGGCCAACAAAAATTTCACTTCCGGATGTTTGAACGTCCATCAAATGGTCAATTTGACCATCAAGAAGCCAAATGGACACTTGCAATTTGGCGAATTTTATCTTTTATTTATTCACCAAATGAAGCATTTTGTCACGATTTGGTGCAATGGAGATCGGCAGCGCGAACCTTGCTGCAGCATGACATCTGACATTTCAACTGATTCTACTCGCCTGGGAAATGGAACATTATTCTGAGCAACCCTTTGATTGTGATTTTTTGCCTCATTGTTACTGTCATTCAATTCAAGCAGTAAAAAGTATTAAGTAGTCAAGTTTAAACATAGACAGCAATCTAAAATGAAAACTGCCATGTTGCAGAATCAATTTAAAAATTGTTTTTGTTCCATGAAATTTTATCATTTGTTAAAGTTTCTGATTTTTAAAAGATTTATGTTATTCATATTTTCATTCACAATTTAAAAGAGTATCCAAAATTTAGAGTCTGGGTATGTCGTCTTCAAATTTTACAAGTCATGATCTATAGCAGTGGTTCTGAACCGGTGCTTCGTGGAGCCCCAAGAGCTCTGTGTGCACTCTCCAGGAGTTCCAGGGCTGCTTTAGGAAAATAAAAAAACACGTAAATTTGAAAAAAAATATATAAATATTTTTAAATAATAAAAATAAATCATAACTTTGATGAATAAATAAAAAAAGTAAGCCTATGGGACTGTCACGGTGGGAAAAGTAGGACACTTCCCCCCCTTTGACAAAGAAGCCTGACATATTTTAACCCAGAATTGTCATGTCAAATAAGTGAAATTTGCTAAATGTAAATATAATTGTGTTTGTCGCGTGGAAAATATTTGAGCTTCTGTCTTTATATTTTTGTGGAAAGCTGAACCGAATTTCGTGGTTGTCTAGTTCCTTTCCTCTTGTGTTATCATTCATGTGTGTTATGAATATCATTCCGTCTGATATTCATAAAATGCCCGAGATCTGAACCACAGATCGTTTGTATAGAGTGGACACACACTCTTTATGCATCACACTGTATGTGTTTGTCGGAAAATTCTAAATATTAAATGCTTTGCTTTGACATCTCAATCATTTGAGCTCAACAACAAATTCCTTGAATTTTTCTGATTCTTCCTGTGAAATTTTGAGAAATTCCGAGTTAAATTGAACGAGAAAATGTGTGTTCTTTTGAATAATATATTCTTTCTTTTGTGAGAGAGACACACCTAATGATCCACTGATAATCAAAGATATTATCGCCATCTTGATGAGTCAGTTTTCTTGTTCCCACACGAACGCGTTCGTTCGTTCGGTACGTGTAAAAGGAAGATAAGATTCCTTTTTCTTTTTCCCCTCTCACTGTTCGTAATCTGTTGTATATTTTTTTTTATACGTGAAAATCCGATTTTTCGCTTTTTGCATATTCTGAGTCTGGTTTTTTTTTTTTATTAAATAAGGGAAACAAACATTTTTGTTAACCGGGAGTTAAATAATTTTGAGACCGTGTGAGTTTTTCAATTTTAAAAATTTATATATATTTTTTTCTTTTTCTCTCCACTGTTTCCAATGCTTTGAAGAAAAAAAAAAAAGGCTTGTGTTGTAAAATATTTTGAGGGAGAGAAACTTTTGAAATAATGTTATATGCTTGAAATTATTCTCTGTTATCGAGAAAGTGTTGAATTTGAATTTTTTTAAGAATTTCCTTTGTTTGGATTTAAATTTTTCGGCATGTCGCGAAACAAGAATATTTATATATGATGTCGCATATCGTTGGAAAGCTAATTTTTTTCCCCACACAATGATGTTAATGTTTTTTCATTTTGATGAATATTTGTGCATTTAATCCGGAAATCTTATATTGAAAATTATTGTTGTCATTATAAACTTTGCTGAAAGCCGTTCATTTTCTTTATTGAGAGAAGATGTTTTTCTTTTGGTTTCATGTTTGTGTTCGCGCCTTGTGATACAATTGGGTAAAATTTTGGATGATGCAGTTTGCGCGACGAATTAGAGGATGCGCTTTCTCAAGCCCCGCCCATCACTCAATTTACATATTACCACTGAAAAACTTTGGAGGCGTGCAGTTCATCGGGACCAGTTGCACGAGAAAGCGTGGTCCCGCCGTGAAGAATCCCCCCCCCCCCCACACGTAACTTGAAGAGCCCCTGAAACTCAAATCCCAAGTCAAGTCACTCAAACCCCTATTTAGTTCTGAACTGCCAAAAGTCGTAACATTTTACTTGAAGATGTAAGCTCAAGAAAAACAGTATGAAGCATCGTCTCGTCATATCAGTTGCTCCCAACTGATCCGTGAAGGAAGGCTTACTGTCATGCCAGAAAGATGAAGCCCAGCAGCTGTCTCTTGCAGTCCAGTCCAAGGTTGGTACTTCGACCACACTACCCCGAGTGGTAGTACAGATGGAGAACTTTGATGCTCCGACATCGTAAAGTATGAGCACGGACCGTCGCTTCAACAGATACAGAGGACATTAATCGTTCAATTCGCCAAGCAGATTCGCCAGTCAAAGGATGACTTATGAGAAAACGAACTGTCCGTACTGAGTGTTCAAGTTAAAGAGAACTGTTCATCGAAATCCGGTTGTCAAGAATGAAGTGACCTTAATATGGGAGATAGTGAGTAAATTTTCTCTTTCAAATTTTGTTGAGTGGTCAGGAAAAACCAAACTGCAGCGATATTTAAATTTTTTAATTTTTCGATAAGTAAAGTAAGGTATTTCAGCATCGTTGTTTTTTTTTTATTTATATATATTGTTTTGGTTATATGAATTAAGAATTAAAGAACCTAATGCGTATTTAGACCTCTGTGTGTTGACATATTATTTTTTTTTCTCTTTGTGACTTAATTGTTTCGGTTAAAAATGCTGTAGTACATATTTATTCAGGAGAATTACTCACCGACACACAAAGGGTTATTGCGGACACGGTAACAACTCAAAAATGGTACCCCACTAATATGATCACCAGGCCAAAAGTTTTCTTTCTTCGAGTACTGTCAACTTAAATAGTACTCAACAATTTAGCACCACAACAACATAATTGGTGCCGTGAAAAACATCAATCGTCACATTGGTGCACACAAATAAATCTTAAATTTTCGATAAGTTCAATCGTCACATTGGTGCCGTAACAAACAACAACTACAACATAAATGGTGCCGTGACAAACTCGAATCTGAGTAATTTTCTTTTCTCCTGAAGCTATTCTAAGAAATGCATTTGTGTTGCATGAAAATATAAAATATTCTGCTCTCTTGTCAAGTAAAATACTAATTAAATGTCACACACACACAAATTTTATTTTGGGGGTTAGCTATGAAATATGTGAATATTTGGTGTGCCTAAGATTGAAAAATTTCATGTTGGTATAGAGTGGATACAATTTAAGTATATAGTGGTGTATATATTTATATGTACAGGTTATGTTGATCGAATTCTTTAGGGGTGACCTCTCATTTGATGCACAAATAATTGTTTTGGTTCTACTGCTAGTTGTTTTTCCTTTGGTAAACAGACATACACACACAGTGACTATGGCACAAGCACAGGATCCACAAACCCTGTGGCCTATTTTGATGGGTGCATATAACAATTTGCCCATATTTTCAGGTACAGCTGAACCCTCAGCTCGTGAGTTATTTCGTTGCATTGACAATGCTGCTGCATTGGCAGGGTGGAATGCACCACAGAAAAAGCAGCTAGTACTGCAGAAGTGTGCCGGAAAAGTAGCTTCGCATCTGCGTGAAAATGAGTACCGTGTAGCTCAGATGACCTATGACCAGTTAAAAAACTATTTGATCGAACGTTTTGATACTCATGTCACTCCCGAATACACGTTAGCTCAGCTAACTAGTTCAGTGCAACATGACACTGAAAAGGTGAAAGATTTTGCAGACAGATTGGAAGCACTGTCTCGTAAAGCAGTTCCTATCACAGAAGATGAGGATGAATCGGTCACGACTTTGAGGAATTCACTCCTCCTTTCTAGATTTACTCATGGTGTAAATCCCGCACTTAGACAGTTGATGGCTACACAAGGTCCCACAACATTTGAAGCTGCTGTACAGATAGCTCACAGAATTGAGACGGTCTCAAACATGACAAATTCCACAGCTTGGGCTGGAACAGCCTCACAAATCGCACCTCAAACGTCTCTTGCACAGATACAGTCACAGGTGTGTTCCCCAGTGTCACATGCTGTAAATTCAGATACCATGTTAATTTCACTCATGGACAAAGTACAGTCACTGGAAAAATCACTGAAAGAGTTGTCACTCTCAAACCAGGCTAGCGTACCAAATACTCGTCCACGTTCACCAAATTTTCTTTCGTGTACTCAAAGTGCTCGACCACAGACTTACCAAACACAAAACGTACCCTATGGTGAATCTTGGAGGCATACAGTAACATGCTTTTACTGTGGATATCGTGGCCATGTTGTCAGAGACTGCCGCAAACGCATTAGAGACCAGTCCTCTAGACAAACAAACACTTACTCTCGTGGAAACACTTCTCGTAACCAGTCGTCTCCACGTCCACATTTTTCACGTCCAAACCAGAATCGTAATGGCAGAGGTCAAAACACACAAAATGAGGGTACACAAAACAAAACAAGGTCTATCTCGCCAAATTCCAACAATGAAAACAATGCACGCTCGACTTCTCCAAAAGTCAGATTCACAGACAATGTGCAAACAAATGAAGAGACTACTAACTGTTCTGAGTCAGACAAATCACTACCAGTAGTTGATGTCACTGTTGATGGTCTTAAACTTCCTTGTCTCGTAGATTCAGGTGCTTCGCTCACTCTGATTTCACATGTTTGGTGCCGAAACAACCAAATGACTCACAGGTACACAAAAATAACGCCTGTTGTCATTAAAGGTGTGTCAGGAGAGACACTTAAAATTCAACATACTATCACTCTTTCTTTCCAAATTTTGGACAAAACAGTGGAGCAGACATTTTTTGTTATTCCTGCTAGCTCGTCACAAAGGTATGAAGCTCTCTTAGGAGTTGACTTCTTCACAAAACAAAAGGCTAACTTTTCATTTTCTTCTAAGGGAATGATTTTGACATTCCCAGACTCTAAGCAAGAGTGGTCAACCGAACACAAAATTGCATATGGTAGGTCAAAGACACAAATCAAAATTCCTCCACACTCTGAGATTTTCATTCCCATCGTTGTCAAACCTCGTGTGTCGTCTAATCTTTTGGTATTTGAGGGAAATCGTTCACTAGTCCAAGTATTTCACGTAGCAAATGCTGTTTATGAGTCTCTTCCAGAAAATGAGTACTTACTCAAGGTAATCAACCCTTCATCTCGGGAAGCTTTGGTTGAACCAGGCACAAAAATTGCTAAAGTGGAACCACTATCACTTGCACACTCAGTCACACATGACATATGCTCCTCGGTTGAAGAAAATTTTTGTGACACTTTCTCTTCTTTTTCTGACATTAACTTGTCCCACTTGTCACATGTAAACAAAACAAAACTTGAAAATTTGATTGTTGAATACAAGGACGTTTTTGCTAGTTCAGTATCAGAGCTAGGCTCTTGTGACACACTGCTACACCGCATCTTCCTTGAAGATGACATTCCGGTCAGACAACGTCCATATAAGGTCCCATACAAGTTGAAAAATGAGCTTCAGTCTCAAATAAATGAACTACTCGAAGCTGACATAATTCAGCCTAGTTCTTCACCATATTCAGCTCCTGTGGTTTTGGTTCGAAAATCTGATGGATCTTATAGATTGTGTTGTGATATGAGGAAATTAAACACAAAAACAATTCCTGACTCATATCCTCTTCCAAACATGACAGAATTGCTAGACATGCTCGCAGGATCCCTTGTCTTTTCTTCTTTGGACCTATGCTCAGGGTTTTACCAAATGCAAATACACCCTGATGACATGTATAAGTCAGCTTTCATCACAGACCAAGGCTTGTATGAATGGAAGCGTGTTCCTTTTGGGTTGAGAAATTCCCCTAACAGTTTTCAACGTCTCATGGAGATAGTTCTTTCTGGCCTAAAACCACTTAACATAGCAACATATGTTGATGATATCATTGTAGCAAGTAAAACGGTAGAGGAAAACTTGGATAAGCTACGAATAGTTTTCTCGAGACTCAGAGATCACAACTTAAAACTTAAACCTAAGAAATGTCAGTTCCTCCAGGATTCGATCACGTACCTTGGTTTTGTTGTTAAGGGTGGTTATGTCACACCCGATCCTAAAAAAGTTTTGCCACTGGAGAGTAGTTTGACCAGGCCTGTAAACAAAAAGAAGGTCAGAGCTTTTCTGGGTTTAGCCTCTTTTTACCGCCGTTTCATTCCTAATTACACACATGTTGCAATGCCACTTATTGAGCTAACGAAACGAGACACACAATTTCTTTGGACTGAAAAAGCTCAAAATTCTTTTGACACATTGAAAAAGTCAATAATTTCGTCTCCTTGTCTTAAACTTCCGGAACCGAACAAACCATGGTTCTTATATACAGACGCCTCATCAGAAGCAGTAGGTGCAGTCCTGATGCAGGATGATGAAAAAGGTATCCGTCACCCAGTCGCTTTTGCTTCACGCAAACTCAAGCCAGCAGAGGTCAAGTACAGTACGGTAGAGCGTGAACTCCTTGCTCTAGTTTTTGCTACTGCATATTTCAGACAGTACCTATACCAAGAACATTTCGTTATTTACTGTGACCAGGCTAGCATATCCAATGTGCTGAAATTGAAAGACCCACACTCCAGAATTGCCAGATGGTTGATGTTGCTACAGCAGTATAACTACACAGTTATACACAAACCAGGTCGTCAAAATACCACAGCTGACTTTCTCTCCCGAGAAGCTTTTCCAGTATCTTCGATACAGACCATGGCTGTACCAAATTACACTGAAGACTCTCTTCGTCAACTTCAAGAGTCAGATCCGTTCTGTTCCAAATTCTTTGACTCTGATGGTAACTTTGAAGCTAAGCCTGATGTATCCCCAAAATATAAGAATTTAACTTTCCTTCTTGTGGGCAAACTTCTTCATGTTCATTCTGCTGATGTTCCTGAACGACTCAGACTCGTTGTACCAGATTCCTTGACCATGGAAATCTTCCAGTTGTCTCACGACGTACCTACTTCAGCTCACCAGGGTTTCACCAAGACTCTCGCCAGACTGAGACAGTCCTATTGGTTTCCTCACATGTACTCGCTGCTGAAAACGTACATCTCATCTTGTCACGCATGCCAACAATCAAGAGCACACCGCGCTCAAGATAAATCACAAATGCTGAGAGTTCCAGTCACGTCCCGTCCGAATCAAAGAATAGCGATGGATTGTGTCGGACCGTTGCCACACACATCAGCTGGAAACAGTTACATTGTTGTCATCTCCGACTATTTCACTCGTTGGCCAGAAGCTTTCGCCGTTCCAAATATAAGGTCAGAAGTCATTGCTCAGGTCTTGATTCGTTACATTGCCACTCATGGTATTCCTGAAGAGATCATCACTGATCGTGGTGCCAATTTTTTGTCGAAAGTCATGACAGACGTCTACACAACTCTTGGAATCAAGAAGATAACTACGCACGCCTATCATCCACAGGCTGATGGTGTTCTCGAGCGTTTAAATGGAACTTTGGTCAAATCTCTTTCTCACTTGGTAAATGACACTCACACTAACTGGGATATTCATCTCCCATGGGCACTAATGGCTCACAGGTCAGCACCACATAATTCCACGGGTTATTCTCCAGCGTTTCTATTGTTCGGTCGTGAACTTCGAGTGCCGGCAAACATGCTCTACAATGGCCCAGTCCCTTCCTACACACACACAAGTTACGCACAGCATCTTCAGGAGACTTTTTCAAAATCTTTTAACATAGTTAAAGAGAATCTACGAAGTGCAGCAGAAATCCAAGAGTCTAATCGTTCAGCAAAGTCAGTTGACAAAAACATACAGGTTGGAGACCTCGTGTATCTTTTCACTCCTAAAGTCCCACCTCATTTGTCGAAGAAGTTTTTTAAGAAAAATACAGGACCATATAAAGTGTTGGAAAAACTTTCACCAGTTAGCTTTCGTATCCAGAAAGTTGGAAATGAACAGGATACCCAGGTTGTCCATGTGGACAGATTATCTAGACCACGTCGTAAAACTCAACAAGTTCTCTTGGACTCTAATAAAAATGAGAATCGGTCCTCTGTAACACTAAACTCGGAATCGAACCCTGAGACACAGCATACAAATGGTGATAATTCTTTGTTAACTTTTAGAGATATGCCCTTGTTTACGAAAATTAATGTGCCTATTGTTCCTAGACATAATGTTCCTGTTGTCCGAAGACACAACAGATTTCATAATCTTCGTCCAAGTGTAGTCCGACCTGCAAGGTTCAGAGACTAATATCGTTGTCATTTGAGTTAATATGTATGTACATAAGTGTTAACGTTGCAAGGTTCTTTGAGTATTTTGTTGTGCCAAAAATATATTGTCTCGCACATGAAAAGTTTTTTTTTGTCTTCGTAGTGGTCATGTTCACACTAAGCGAGATGTGTGATTGAAAGAAATCCATTTATTTTTTTTTCTGTGTCTATGATCGAAACATAGAATTTGTCAACGTATGCTCAGGGTTGCTCTCATGAATACTTGCTCGGTAATTTTTTTTCTTTCGAACACAAAAAGCAATGTAAGTGCTGTGTCTCTTTGGGAAATATTGATTGATAAGTTGCCTAAAAATCCTTTTTCAAAATGGAATGTGACCATAAAGTCTGTGCATAAAAAAAAAAAAAAATTCGAGTCAAATCCTTCATAAGGATAAACGAAGCAACAATTTTTTTGTCCTGTCAAATGGACGTATGGTCAAACTACCCAAGCTCTCACCAGTGCAAACTTTCTTGAGACTTTAACATTCTTTGATCATTTGTATATCATGAAATGACATGTCTAGACAATCAAATATCATATGAGAATACACAAATCATTGAAATATTGTTATACACTTCCTTGAAATGTTTGTCACAACTCTTAAAGATTTGCTTTGTTATGTTGTAAGCTGGTGTTGTGACGTTTGGTGAACAGGAATCCCTTATACCATGTTTTTCTCACTGTAACTTCGCAAGTTTCTTTAGACCCTAGGGTTTGCAGTTACCGGAAACCACCCGAGGTAAACCCCTGGCAATCCGGTTCGGGCCAGTTTGTTTGGGCAAATTCGCCATGTTTGTTTTTGTCCGGCAATAATCCGCTTCGTTCTACAGTTGAAGGTAGGGTCTTTGGCTGTGGAGCAAGGATTGGGAACCAGAGGTCGGGCTATTGCAACTCACCCAAATCCCGGTTTACAACTCATAATGGATTCCAACCAGTTCACCGAATCACAGCATCCCCTAAAGACTGACATTGTAAAAAATTTTTTTCTACATTCTGTGTGTATCATATCATAAAATTGTCAATGTAACAATTTGCATTTGCCTGACCACCGAGACAAAATCGAAGTGGAAATTGACTCACAAATGTATAATTTGTCACAATGTAACATTGAAAAACATGTTTATTTTGTTTCCATAACAAATATCATTTGTTTATAATGTCAGCAATCGAATATTAATCATGTGTTGTTGCTTGAGTATTCCAGGAAAAAAGAGAATTTTGTGATGACTCGTAAACATAAGCAAGTATGTCGAGTATGATTGAGGACAATCAAATGAATCTCAGAAGAAGTCGGTTTGTAGATTTAAAGATTTTGTTCGTTTGTTGTATCTGTGAAACACCAGATCTCTTTTTGTTGTATCTGTGAAACACCAGATCCTTTTTGTTGTATCTGTGAAACACCAGATCTCTTTTGTTGTATCTGTGAAACACCAGATCCCTTTTTGTTGTATCTGTGAAACACCAGATCTTGTTTGTTGTATCTGTGAAACACCAGATCACTGTTGTGTATTGATGATTTCAGTATTTGTACGTTGAGAAGTAGTAGTTTCGTTTTCATTGATGTTGTCCTTTCTTTTACGTTAGTTTCATTTTCATGGTGCGTTGGTTTCGTTTTCATGATGCGTGTGTAGAGTCCGAAGCATGGACAAATTCGTTGAATCGAAGTCATATTTTTATCGTATGAGAAGCAGTATAGAGGTAACACATTGGAATAACTCAGGTGACACACTTTGTATTTTGTTCGTCTGTGTAGACATTGTCTTCATTCCTTGTCCCCAAATGTCAAATGAGTCATGGTAACGTTTGCGATTGTTCTTTCTTTTGAAACACTTTGAACAGCCAGGCAACTAAATCACTCAATCATTTTCTTTCTTTTCATCAAGTACTGTGTAACATCATTGAGAGTAGATCTTGACATCTGTTTTTTTTTTATGGAGTGTTTTCTCTAAAAATTTTCCCTACGGTAAAATTTTTTTTCCGAAACCGTCGGTGATGTCACGGTGGGAAAAGTAGGACACTTCCCCCCCTTTGACAAAGAAGCCTGACATATTTTAACCCAGAATTGTCATGTCAAATAAGTGAAATTTGCTAAATGTAAATATAATTGTGTTTGTCGCGTGGAAAATATTTGAGCTTCTGTCTTTATATTTTTGTGGAAAGCTGAACCGAATTTCGTGGTTGTCTAGTTCCTTTCCTCTTGTGTTATCATTCATGTGTGTTATGAATATCATTCCGTCTGATATTCATAAAATGCCCGAGATCTGAACCACAGATCGTTTGTATAGAGTGGACACACACTCTTTATGCATCACACTGTATGTGTTTGTCGGAAAATTCTAAATATTAAATGCTTTGCTTTGACATCTCAATCATTTGAGCTCAACAACAAATTCCTTGAATTTTTCTGATTCTTCCTGTGAAATTTTGAGAAATTCCGAGTTAAATTGAACGAGAAAATGTGTGTTCTTTTGAATAATATATTCTTTCTTTTGTGAGAGAGACACACCTAATGATCCACTGATAATCAAAGATATTATCGCCATCTTGATGAGTCAGTTTTCTTGTTCCCACACGAACGCGTTCGTTCGTTCGGTACGTGTAAAAGGAAGATAAGATTCCTTTTTCTTTTTCCCCTCTCACTGTTCGTAATCTGTTGTATATTTTTTTTTATACGTGAAAATCCGATTTTTCGCTTTTTGCATATTCTGAGTCTGGTTTTTTTTTTTTATTAAATAAGGGAAACAAACATTTTTGTTAACCGGGAGTTAAATAATTTTGAGACCGTGTGAGTTTTTCAATTTTAAAAATTTATATATATTTTTTTCTTTTTCTCTCCACTGTTTCCAATGCTTTGAAGAAAAAAAAAAAAGGCTTGTGTTGTAAAATATTTTGAGGGAGAGAAACTTTTGAAATAATGTTATATGCTTGAAATTATTCTCTGTTATCGAGAAAGTGTTGAATTTGAATTTTTTTAAGAATTTCCTTTGTTTGGATTTAAATTTTTCGGCATGTCGCGAAACAAGAATATTTATATATGATGTCGCATATCGTTGGAAAGCTAATTTTTTTCCCCACACAATGATGTTAATGTTTTTTCATTTTGATGAATATTTGTGCATTTAATCCGGAAATCTTATATTGAAAATTATTGTTGTCATTATAAACTTTGCTGAAAGCCGTTCATTTTCTTTATTGAGAGAAGATGTTTTTCTTTTGGTTTCATGTTTGTGTTCGCGCCTTGTGATACAATTGGGTAAAATTTTGGATGATGCAGTTTGCGCGACGAATTAGAGGATGCGCTTTCTCAAGCCCCGCCCATCACTCAATTTACATATTACCACTGAAAAACTTTGGAGGCGTGCAGTTCATCGGGACCAGTTGCACGAGAAAGCGTGGTCCCGCCGTGAAGAATCCCCCCCCCCCCCACACGTAACTTGAAGAGCCCCTGAAACTCAAATCCCAAGTCAAGTCACTCAAACCCCTATTTAGTTCTGAACTGCCAAAAGTCGTAACATTTTACTTGAAGATGTAAGCTCAAGAAAAACAGTATGAAGCATCGTCTCGTCATATCAGTTGCTCCCAACTGATCCGTGAAGGAAGGCTTACTGTCATGCCAGAAAGATGAAGCCCAGCAGCTGTCTCTTGCAGTCCAGTCCAAGGTTGGTACTTCGACCACACTACCCCGAGTGGTAGTACAGATGGAGAACTTTGATGCTCCGACATCGTAAAGTATGAGCACGGACCGTCGCTTCAACAGATACAGAGGACATTAATCGTTCAATTCGCCAAGCAGATTCGCCAGTCAAAGGATGACTTATGAGAAAACGAACTGTCCGTACTGAGTGTTCAAGTTAAAGAGAACTGTTCATCGAAATCCGGTTGTCAAGAATGAAGTGACCTTAATATGGGAGATAGTGAGTAAATTTTCTCTTTCAAATTTTGTTGAGTGGTCAGGAAAAACCAAACTGCAGCGATATTTAAATTTTTTAATTTTTCGATAAGTAAAGTAAGGTATTTCAGCATCGTTGTTTTTTTTTTATTTATATATATTGTTTTGGTTATATGAATTAAGAATTAAAGAACCTAATGCGTATTTAGACCTCTGTGTGTTGACATATTATTTTTTTTTCTCTTTGTGACTTAATTGTTTCGGTTAAAAATGCTGTAGTACATATTTATTCAGGAGAATTACTCACCGACACACAAAGGGTTATTGCGGACACGGTAACAACTCAAAAATGGTACCCCACTAATATGATCACCAGGCCAAAAGTTTTCTTTCTTCGAGTACTGTCAACTTAAATAGTACTCAACAATTTAGCACCACAACAGGACCCCTCCATAGAAATTTTTCAACAAAAAGGGCTCCGGGCATCAAAAAAGGTTGAGAACCGCTGATCCACAAGCATCCCTCCCCCCTCTTTACACAATTTTGCTATAACATGATTTTGAAAAGTTATTTCAAGAAATTGCAACTTAAAAAATTTGCCCAGAGTGTAATTTCTAGATAATTTTTGGATCAAAGATATGACATGGTTAAAATGGCAAAATATATTTGATTTGAGGATATTGCGTTACTGATGACCATGTATGCCCTCTCTGAGCTGTTTTCAAAACAAAATTTTCTCTTTTCACCTCCTGTGAGGCTGGATAAGGCAAATCGAATCAAATTCACCAGATCTGAACAATGAACATCCTTTGGTAATATATTGACAATGCCATCACAGTTTTAATCAAAAGAAAATGAACATGTATCATAATATGTACTACCTATCACATTACATTTTTAGGAATTTTCATGTATGTGCAAATGACAGCAGTGAAGAAGTAAAAGGGCAAAAAAAAAGTGCTATCAAAATAAGACCAGAGAAGTTGATATCTGCCATGACATCTGCAAGCACACCAGGTATGATCATTGATCTATAATATGTAGGCTGTTTAAAAGAAATTAAACTTTTTTTTTTTCCAGGTAAAAATTTTAGTCAGGATCTTCACTGCAATAATCCTTTTCAAAGTATTCACCATAAATTGTAATGCATATCTGAAAGCATGTATGAAAAATGTATTTCTCACTTTCACATGACTAACATCAGAAGCTAAGAAAAGTCACATGTGGTCAGATTAGAGCTGTATGATCGGTTGGGTGCACATTTAATGCCATTTTATCAAAATACTGTGCCAGAACATTTGCCTATAAGTCCAAGTATTGTCATGATGAAGACACCTGAGAAGTAAGGTGAAGTTCTAGTCTTTTTTTTCAGCCGCTGTGGTGGTCGAGTGGTTATAGTGACTGACTCACATCACGAGAATCCATGTTCAAACCCCACCGTCGCCGCAGTGATGGTCGACTGAAGTTGGTTTTCTGCGGTTCCCAACTTCGAGGCATGAATGCAAGCCAATCTCCCTGTTAAAATGTCTCACCGCAGAGAGCAACAGGCCTACAGACGTTACAATTATTCATTCCCTACACTCACTATGAGTTGAGAAAAAAACTCATAATTTAAAAAATTGATTGCATTACTACACATAACAAGCATTACACAGAAACAAACTTCACGGAAGGTTCACTATACATACACACAATGCGAGCCGATCTCCCCATTAAAGAGTCTCCACAGAGAGCAACAGGCCTACAACAATAAATCATTCAATCATTACACTTCACTCATAGTTTGAAAAACTGGTGGCAGGTGGCATCACTACACATAACAAGCATTACACAGAAACAAACTTCGCACCAGGTTTCACTACACGCACATTCCAACATGTACCAATTTGTTAAAGGTTCCGCAGAGGAATATGGACGAGGTGCATTTCTGGTTTAGTAGTAGTAGTCTTTTTTTTCAGGTATGATGTTGTAAGATATACAGTATAGTATTGAAGAGTAAGACACTCATGAAAAGTAAAACACTCACTTTTTTTTCTGCTTGAAAATGACTGCATTGTGTTTCAATTATTGGATGAAAATACCTTAGATAAAGTTATTAGCATACATAATTTCCATTCAGGTAATTGCAAAGCAACTCCAGTGAAAAAATCAGTCTCATTCTTTATTGAACAGCCATTGTCATAGCCAGATTGTTAATTTGGCTGATTTTTGAAAATGCTAGCTTTTTCGCAAAACAGTGTTATTTTGTAACTCAGCCAATTGATATCCAGACACTCATACACAGGGCTGCAATGGGAGGGGGGGAATTATGGGTCTAGTGGCTAGGGTGCTGGAGCAGATGGGGTGCAAATTTCACCCGTTAACTTCTTCTTCAACATTAAAAGGGGGTGCCAAAATGCATGCATGCCTGGCTGACCAAGCATCTAGTAGCAGCCCAGTCAAGATGCATTGCAGTTACAGCTCATTTCACAATATTATTAGCCTTGTTAAGCCATATCCTTCAATGGTAAAGATTTCAGCCTTTTTTGCAGAGCAGCCAGACAATATGTCAACCTTGTTTATTTAAACTAACTGTAAAGTCTTCAAATTTAAATGCATAAGGACTACATTTTACATTAAAGAAAATCTTACAATGAGCTTATGGTATTGCAGGTACTGTAATCATGCTTGCTATTAACTATTAATTATTAATTATTTATTAATATTTATTAACATTTCTCAATTTTGAGTAGCAGTTTTGTGTGCCCAATTTGCCTTGATTTGACTAACAGCATTTTGATGGCCGCAAAAGTGTTCAGTGATTCAGAGAAAATTGTGCCAAACTTTGTTTGGCCTCTGCTTGCTTAATATCAATACTTGGTTAGGTATGCTGAAGGAAAGTGTACCACATAGTATTGGTTCTTGCCAAACACACGTGTGTTTGTGGCTAATTGTCCCTCTATATCGTAAAACAAGAAATGTCATTCAATCTGGCTGACTTTGATTCAGCCACTTTGTAAAATGGCAGAACGTCACTTAGATTTTTACAGAACGGTATTTCATAAAAAAGCTTTTGTAAATTATCTAAATTAACAATAAAGTACAATATTCAGCTTCCATAACAGGTACTTAGCCGAGCTGTGTGCCTGTACAATAAGGCCAACTTTCCTCCCTTCCAAAAGTTTGAATAATTTTTAATTTTTTTTCTTAGGAAATTTTTTCATCTCCTGTAATCTGGCTATATATATATAGTAGTTACAGTAGTTTTTAGAGAAAAAATTTCTGAAATTGAAATGTGACATATTCGATGGCCAAGTGGTTAGTGATTAATTTCATGGTTTAAGTTATTTTTCTTTCATTTTTACTTATTTATTTATAATTTCAATAATTTTTAATATAATTGTATTTTCAGATCAACTTGAAACTAATAGTGATGAAGAAGAAGCCAGTACTCCTATTGATAGTGACAAATCTTTTGTCAGTGGTTTATGTATTAGTACTGAAAACTTGGAAAGACTGGGTCAACGAGAAAAATTCATGCGTAGCAATTACGAGAGCCTTGAAAAAGATGACTGCGTTGAACTTCGAGACCATGATTCTGAAGAAAAAATTTTTTATCGCCAGAGCATATCTGCAAAGTTCCTGGCTTCTTCTTGCAGGTGAAAGAATTTTACTGTTTGATCTTCTGATATGTGTATTAGACTTGATGATCATCTGAATGACTATTAATGCAATTATTTATGATATAATCTCCAGTGAATTTAATGCTGGAAAATTTATAGCAGATGGAGGATATTATAGTATCATTCGCTATAAATTTTGCAACATTAAATTTACCAGAGATCAGTTGCTACTTCGTCCATGTCTATATGATCAGTACTATGGGATTTTAAAATTTTGTTAGTTCTCTCATTTGGTTGTGTTAAAAATCTTTAGAGCGCCTTGGTTCAGAGAGCTTTGTAAGCAATGGTGTAATGGAAGAAAGGGAAAGGAAATTTCTATGTACCACACTGAGCTACATTCTTTTTGAAAGTTTTATCTCTCATTCCAGGTAGCACAAGTCAACTTTGTCATTCATTCTTAGACCACAAAATACTTGAATAAAATACTGCACCATGTCGTAGTACAGTACTGCATTTAAAATCTTTAAGTATATTCCTGGTAATTTCCCACGTTTCAATTCTCTTGATGAATACTGTTGTTTCTGCCATGAGGGCGCCAGTGTTAATTATGTTTAATAGAAGTGGGGGAAATTGGCCAGTGGTAAGGCGTTTTGAATATACTGAACAGGCTGATTGTACTCCATCTTAAAGTGGCAAAATAGTTTTCTGTTCAAAGTGATGTGTAATAGTTAAAAAAAAAGCATAGGGAACAGCTATTGGCTGCAGCAGTTAACATCATACTTGCACAAAAATAACAAATAAGTCAGTGGGATTTCGAGGGGCTTTAGCCAGTGGCAATATAATTAAATTACATGTCAACAGATACCGTGTTTGTTCCCATGTTACATTCATGTTCACAGTAATGCTGAAAAGTATCTAAACAAAAAATTTCACTAAAAAGTGAACAAAAGTTGATGGAAATTAATTTAAAAAATAACTCCAGAACTAATGATAATCTTAACTTATTGAAAGTGATAATTTGACATTTATGAAATAAACTGAAATTAAAATTAAGGCATGAAACAATGCAAAATTAATTAGAGAAAGAGTTCCAGAATTAATTAAAATTCAGAATTGTTAAAGATATAATTTCAGAATTAGTGAAAGATTTATATAATTTGCCTCCCACCCTCTTTAATTCAGGGCCCTTAGCCACAGTGATCAACAAATTTCCAACTGTGTCAAATGCCGTTCAACATGCAATATTCAAAATCAAAACTTTTTATGTCTAATTTTAGCTATCACAAATCATTTAGTTTTGAATGTAGTTTGACTTACACTTCTATATCTTGCAAAAGATGTGAAGTGAATCTGGTAGTGTAGTGTCAATTAGACTAAACAACCTAAAAGTTTCACTTCTATTGCGCTCACTTTTTTATCTTGTCCAGTTCTCAGTCATTTTTCTAAGCTTTAATGTCTTTAATGTAGTTTTATGCAATTGATCAGCTAACTTATTAATGATAATTGGCACCAGGGGTGGAACTAGTGGGGGACAACTTCCACGGACGACAAAATTCAGGGGAATGTAGTAAATTTTAAATGAGTGAAAATGCTGTCATAAAATCATCAAATTTTGCTGTATGAGGGGGATAGGGTAGCAAAATCATATTTGTTCCCTTCACAAAAATCTTAGTTATGAGATAGATCACACACTTCTTCATTTCTTAAATGATGTTTTAGTAGGTAGCTTTTCAATGCATTGACTAAAGTGAAGTGAGCAAACTGAATATGAACCTGAATCCTGACCACTGAAAGTAGTCTATTGCTTGGAAAGCTATATAATCTGTTGATTCATGCCACTAAAGAAAGATAGAAAGATGGGTAATTGAGTACAACAGCTTGCTTTACACAAGCTGTTGTTTTCAAGATTGATGTCTAAAAAAGTAATAAGATTGAAATCTTTATATAGATTGATTTCAGATTTTCTAGTAAAAAAATAATAGAAACTAAAAAAATTAACCCGTTGTTTGGCAGTATTGCTCTCAAGTACAACATGAGTTTCGTATATTTTTCAAACAAAGACATTTTATATTTTGAGCTTGTTTCAGCATTGATGCTTCTAAGCAATTCCCAAACATTCAATATTTACTTGTGAGCTGTTCATAAAGTTTCTATAATTATCAGCAGAATTGCTCACAGGTACACATCTCCTGTTTTTTGGCAAGCCAAACAAGAACGTTTTTTGACTTTTGCGTTTTGGGGAAGGCATATTGCTGTGCATTCTTCAACAATGATAGAAAATTAGGTTGGCAAACAATAAATGCCATTTTTATACAGTCATGCCCCAACTTATGCCACTCTAATTCACACAATTTCGGATTTTCTGTGTAAAATGTTTGATTCTTTAATTCAGCATATTCTGTTAGCTTGACAATAGTTTTATATTATTATTTTGTGTTTGGGGGAGCATTTATCAGCTCAACGAGATTGGGAAAAATATTCTTGACAATAGGGGGCAATTTCTAGAAGGTGCAGTGATTTCCAATGTGGCAGTTATAATGTGGATCAGGAAAATTTTGAAAACTGCTTAAAGGGTTAATTAAGTAAATGTATATTGTGCATTCAATCCAAAATTCATATGTAGCTAAGTTAATTTTTAAGGTGCTAAACGTAGAATACAGGAAGCAGCTTAAGATCGAAACTTTGTCAGAGATTTTGAAAATTAAAAATATGGTTTTTTTTCCAACCATTTAGAAACATGGTTTGGTGACAATTAAAAAAATTTAAGTTCAAAATGCTGTCATTTAAATTTATTGTCTGTACCCAGTCACTCGCTTGCCATTTTAATTAATTTCAATACTTGACTTTATACAAAGAAACAAAAACTGCTAACAAAATTAACTTGCTTTAAGACAAGAAGCTCATTTCTTTTGTTGGACACAAGTATAGTATGGCATAGATTATCTGAATGCGATCAACTGAAACATCAGTTAACCAAAAGCGTTTTAGTTGGCAAATTCACTGCCTTGAGATGGCTAGGAAGTGATTAGAACAATGAGAACGATGCTGTTTAATTGCTGTCTTTAAAATGTTTACGAGATTTAGCGGTAAAAAAATGAGTCTCAGTTCTGAGCAAAAGAAAATTTTGGACTTCTTTTTCCTACACTGTAGGTCTACTTTAATGGCTATTTTGAACTTGTCAAACTAAACTAGTCAGCTCTCTGTGTTATTTGTAAGGCGTGTGATACAAAATGTATACAGTTTTGTATTTAATATCACTGTTTCTTTGTTTCACATTGCTCATATGACAGTAGTACAATTTTTTCCTGTGAATGATCAGTTATCTGAACGACCCCAGTCCCCAAATGTTGCAGCTCATGTGACTTTCATTTTAACATAGTTTGGAGAAATTTAATAAATACTAATGAGTATTTTTTAATTGCATATAAGAAAATATCCATTTTGATTTAAATTTTTTTTTTGAAAAGACTGGTATTTTTTAGAAATATTGGTTCCAATTAACCACTATTTAATGTATTTGTATGCAAATTATACCCTGACTTACAAGAATTCATTTTATGAGCTTATTGTTATACAAATACAAGGTCACAACAGGCAAAATGCCAAACGAGTTGGCTGAGAAAAAGATCCCCTTAATAAATGTGGATGTCATACATTTCTAAAATGCAGCAACCCAATTAAAAATGCAATCATAAAAACTAAAGACTATATATACATGATAAAATATAATCCAATGCCCATCAAAAATATTTAGGGTTGTCTTATCTAAGAATGGATAACTTATTACAAATACAAATACAACGCCACAACAGGCAAATTGCCCAACGAGGTGGCTGACTTAAGAACATCATGGATCCCCGAACCCTTTTTTACCCTACCTACGAGCCCTACCTACTACTGCTACACCACACATGCACCCCGCCCACAACCCCCCGCGGAACCCCCAACGAATCGGTACATGCGGGAATGTGCGTGTACGTGTACTGAAACCTGACGTGAAGTTTTTTTTTTGTTTCTCTGTAATGCTTGTTATGTGTAGTGCTGCCATCTGCCACCAGTTTTTCTTACTATGAGTGAAGTATTATGATTGAATGATTTTTTGTTGTAGGACTGTTGCTCTCTGTGGCGAGACTTTTTAATGGGGAGATCGGCTCGCATTTGCGCCTTGAAGTTGGGAACCACAGAAAACCAACTTCAGCTGACCACCACTGTGGGGTTCGAACCCGGATCCTCGCATCGCGAGTCCGTCACTATAACCACTCGACCACCACAGCGGCAAACTTGATTTACCCCAACATGATTATCATATTTCTTTTTAAACATGAAAAAATTTAAAATGTTAAGATTTTACATTAAAATTTTGAAAATTTTTACAAATTTACTACCCCTGGTGTAAGCTATTCCATTTATTAACTGTTGGAAAAAAATCTTCATGCCTTATGAAAATGATGGATTACGCTCGTCTGCAACTGGTCGACTTCCATGAAGGGAAAGAGTTTCCCTGTATATTAAAAATGTTTATTCTCGATCAGTGTTCAATTTTCAGTTATAGTTGTTATGCAGTATAGTTCAATTGCAGTTCAATATATGTTTGTCATGTCTCATCACTGTTATTTTCCATGCTAAGCCTGATATGGAGTAAACTAAAATTTTCAATCAAATTAAACAACAGCTTCTAGAAAAAGTTTCGATCTCACCAATTACATAGCAGCGGACCACCGTCACAAGAGTCATACGATTCAATTGAGAGGTTGGTCCCAACCATCATTCGATGATGTCACCACGGCGTCGGGGAAGCAGGCGGCAAACGGCATCTCCGACGAACTTCCGTAACAGTAGATTCGATGTATTCCAATTCGATCAGTAACGTAGCAGCCATGTGAAGAAATCTGATGACCAGAATTAGCACCTAATGTTGGTAGAGGCGATCGGCAACCAGGTGGAGCCGTGAGTAAGTCCGCTACTCAATCAACGGTTCATGATGATGCAAACGGCGATGTCCAGCGTGCACCCAACCGGGCGAAACGCCTTTGTAGGAGCAGTTCAGTGCATTGATGAATCGGTATATTTGCGCCGTTTCCAGCACACCACCACTATTTAAAGGGTTATTCCCAGCATCCCCTGCTTCACCATTGAATCAGGATGCGTGATCTTCTGCTGTGGAAAGGCAAGTGCTATTTGCATAAATATTCAGAATAAAAATACAACGATATGAAATCTGGAAATACTGATATGTAAACAGTGGCGGCCGATCAGTGAAAATCTACTTCGGACCGGTTCTCGGAGGTGAATTATGTTGGCAAAGTGTGGTTATGCGTGAGTACAGACGGAAAGAATACGAAAATAATATTGGCAAATTAACGGATTTATTTAACGGAAACATATTGATCTCCGCTAGAAATCATTGAAAATTAAAGTCTAACATATGAATACTAACAACTGATGAAACAACGCAAACATGACACTAAAACAAGAAAAACAACATAGGATCCCGAACAGTTCATATATATACACATTACAAACATGTGCGATCGCATCATGATTTGCATATTGGATCGCTATCGATCCAGTTACGGTTGAGTTCATTTAATTTGCATGAATGAAAAATAAACCTAACAAATTAAAGGTAAATAAAGATTTCAAAATGACTAGATCTAGGACTGTTCCGCGAGGGGCCCAAGGTAATGTTGCAATACTCTATGATATATTATGGCGTAGAACTGCAATATCGTAATCTCATCAGTGCTACAATGGATGGTTCTGAAGTGTGGACAATTTTCTGTAACCACTTTGAACCTAAGACCAGAGCAAGAGTCATACAACTGCTAGATGAGTTCTTCTCGCTTCGTTACGATGAAGACGTTGATACAAGCATTAGGGTTTTTAGTGCCCGACTGAGGAAAGCTGTGCAAGCGCTAAATGAAGCAGGCCATCCACTCTAGAACTTGTATCAGGGTGTTCAACTCATACAATTCCTGCCTCAACATTTTCAAGGCATTGTGCATTTGATCTACTGGTGGGATGACAAGAATTTAGTGTTCAACAACATCGAACAAGAACTTGCATTGGAAGAGAACAGATTACAACAAGCCAAGAAATATTTGGATGAACATTCCGAAATTGTAGTCTATAATGTGAACTCTTGTGCCAATCTGAAGCTGCTCATTTTGTTAAACAATGATGCTGAAAATAGCAATTTCAAGAGCGTCAAGAAGAAATTCATGAAAGGTAAATTAAATCTTTCTCGAAATAATATGCGTAAAAATGATGTAAAACACAATGTAAATGCTCTAACTTACCATTTTGATGATGATACTAATTTATCAAATGTAACTTTTGAAGAGCATAATGCATATTTAAGTGAAGCTTTCAAAATAATGATCCTGTAGAAAAATTTAATTGGCTAATAGATACAGCTGCAACAGGTCATTTTTGTAATAATCTCAATCTATTTATCAAATATAAACCTATTGCAAATGCAACTATGTCTCTAGCTGTAAATGATATAGAAAGTCTGATAAAAGGCATCAGAATGGATAAATTTCATGTTTTCACGAACTGTGTTAAGAAAGAGTTATATTTTCATAACATTCTTTATTCGCCAAAAATTTGCTGTAATCTAATTTCTGGTTCGAAAAATCGATAAAAATGTTTGTCATTTTTTTTGTTCTAATAGTAAAATACAAGTTTATTCTCCCGAGTGAGAAAAGATATTTTACGCATGAAATAGAGCTGGACATGTTATACTTTGTTAAACCTAAGTATGAAAAGATAGCTAAGAAATCTAGTAAAAAATGTCCATAATATCCGTCCTGCAATGATGCCTAAATGTAAATCCGAACAGTTTATCAAATCTTACAATCTAACAGTGACAACAAAAGATGACATAAATCTATGGCATAAGCGTTACGGACACATAGACGTTGATTATATAAGTCACACACACACAGCCATGTTCTGGTGTGAGAGGTTTGCCCGAATTGAACAATTCCATGCAATCCTGTGACATTTTCAAATTATGTAAGTCCAAGAGAATTTCTCATAGAACTCTCAGAAAAATTAAACTCCCTTAGAATTTTTACACATGGACATTTGCGGTCCAGTTCCCAATTCTCTATTGAAACAGATATTTTTAACAATAATCGACGATTATTCAAGAAAGGTTACAATTTTTCCTATCAAGAAAAATCGGATGTATTTGAATACTTCCGTTGTTTCCAGAAAAGAGAGGAAAGATTTCTAAACTTAAAAATACCAAACATGAGAATCGACAATGGAATGGAATTTTGCAAGAAAGAATTTAACGAATTTCTTGAGAGTCAAAGTATTAGAGTCAAACGTACAAATGATTACACACCTCAACAGAACGAGGTTGCTGAATGGTATAATCAAACTGCCATTGATGCAATAAATTCTCTATTGAAACAAAGTGGATTGAAAAATGAGTTTTGGGCAGAAGCGTTATTTTATTTCACCTACGTGGAAAACGGGGTTTGTCTGAAAGATCAAAATAAAATGTCATTTGAACTGTACTGCGGAAATAAACCTTTAGTCAAACATTTCAAAGTATTCGGATGTAAAGCCTTTGTAGGTATCCCAAACAAAAACGGAAGAAATTTTATCCAAAAGCAAAAATTGGTATTATGATTGGATATGCCCAGCGAACGTCGGGATATAGGATTTGGATGCCTAAATCCCTAATCAATTGGTAGAAACATCAAATGTACGTTTTTATGAAAATATTACCAGGGTGTCTACCAACACGGGAAAGTCACGAAATCCTGGAAAAGTCACGGAATGAGAAAAGGTTAATTTGAGGGAAGATCATGAATTGATTTTTTTTTTTTTAATTTTTTCTCTAAAATCTAGGCTTTGGAGAAGTTGTAGCATTCAATATTTCTTTTCTTCACTCTCAGGTTTTATTCTTTTTTTTTGCCCCAGAGGGATGGATGGGTGAGTAGCAACAGAAAAGAACAATGCCAATATGTAGCCATCCTACATTGGGGCAGACATTATATTGTTGGGGCAAAAAAGCTATTTAGACTGGATGAACAAAATAAGCTTTTCTTTCTCTGCTTAATCGAACCTTTCAACATCTGTAATATTCCCCCTAAAGCAGTATTCTGAGATCACATGATAATTCCTATAGGAGGGGAACTGTAACCATGGCAGTAGGAGTCCCCTTAGGAACAATATTGGTTTTCCGTAGAAATGACATGATCTTTCCCCGCACATTGTGGAGCAGGGCTGTTGGATCTTTGGCGGGTCCGCAAGCCAAAGTTTTCACTGGGGGGGGGGGAAGCTCTGTAGTAAATTTATAGCATGAAAATACAATGATGGGGATTTTCCTGGGCCTTAGGGCTGCAGCCCTGTCAGCCTCATCCTTTTGGGGGCAGGTGAAAGGGCACCAATTTTTTCCCCTACAAAAGAATTTTGTTAATTATCTACTTTTTATTTATTTATTTTGATCCCATTGATCTTTACCAACTAGCTACAGCGAATATCGAAATCGTACATGAATGACGAAATACGCATACGACAGAATGAGAGAGTTCAAGAGAAGACCGACATCAGACTTGTTCATCATTAATTGTATTGCGACATAACTTTTAGGCCGAATTTATAGGAGTACCACAGTGCTCCCAAAAGTGTTCGTCGGGGCTCCTAGGAGCTTTGCGGCGACCTCAAAATATGGATTTGTGCACACAAAATCTATACTTTAAAGTGGTTCTTTTATATGGTGAAAAAATCATCATCATCCCACCTATCGTGTAACTTTGGGGTGTTACTGTATTGTGAAATCCCATTTACTTCCTTCTTTTTCCTTTTAACTTTTCTGTGTTAAATTCTAATTTACTTTCCAAAAACCTTATTAGGCAGAACAGAGAAGTTATTTTTATCCCAAAGAATTTACCTTCCAAAATATCTTTAATGCACAGTTGTCGATCTTTTGCTAGATTTGCACATTGGTTGTGGTGATGTTTATAGAGTACAAGCTATAGTTTTGTAAATTTCAAGCACAAAACATTTTCTATTGCATTAAAAATTGAAGCTCAGTTGGTTGATAGCCAGAAATGAAGAAAAATGAGGTTTCAAAGAAATTCAGATTTTTTGAAGTTTGTTATCCATGATTTTAAAGAACGGAAAGGAATTGATGAGAAGTATCCACTGAAAATATTTTTTAAATGGAGCGAAAAAAATGGACAAGAGAAAATGCTTCGTGAGCGAGTTTCTGTACTCTTGGTAAAAAGAAAAGGCATTTTATTTTACTTGCATATTTTATAAGCGATTTTAAAGCGGAACTTTTCATGTCCACAATGATATTAAGAAAAAAAGTGGTGGACAAATAATTTCATTGATGTATAGAATTACGCAAGATTTAAATTAAATTTTTAACTTTTTTTAAAAGCATTAGTTTAATCTATTATTTAGTTTAGCATTAGTTTATTTTTAAAAATACTTAAATTACTAAAATTCATGCATCGCGAATTTAAATTATATATCATTTTGCTTAAACCCATTATTTTTCAAGCTGGTATCAATATAATGATTTTTATGTATAACTAAAAATTCTCTGTTTTTTTTCTCTCAGACTTTTTTATAAATGGATCTGACTGTATATTGATTAAAATAAAAATTTACTGAATGAATGCCTAAAGAATTTTTTTTAGAAAAAATGTTATGAAAAAATTTACTCTTAAATTTTGATGTAAATAGTTTTAATCATACAAAGGATGTTGTCAGTAATGTTTTTTACAATTTTTCTATGATTTATGGTAAACTGTAAATAAGTGTTGAGAAAATTATGGTTTTTTTTATTTATTTATAGAGTACCAGTTAGTGGACAGGCTAAACGGCAACAAATTCCCGAGAGACAGGTATCAAATTCGTATTGATCTTGTATGTTTTTGTGTTTGGAATTAGAGTAGAAATTTTTGGCATCAATACTTTTGAATGGTTTTTTTAGAGGGTTTTTTTATATAGATAAAATTTGAGATGGGTATTCACAAATATCTGACACAGTGTTCAGGAATCAATCTTTTCTCTTAGCAATGAAAAAATACAAATTATTTTTTGTAATTTTTATAAGTAATAAATTAATTTCATTAAAAAAGAGGAAATTGTGTGTCAGGCAGAAATTTTGAAGCTTTACTTAACTCCTTTCCAGTTTATCCTAAGCAAAAATGTTGACTTAAGTGTATGTCAGGTTAGTGAAGTTTTATTATGGTCTCACATGCACTTATATAAACTGAAGAGCCAAAAAAACTGGTTCAGGCATGGGTATGCAAATAAAGAGATATGGAACCAATCAGAGTACGGCGCTGCGGTCGGCAACGCCTATATAACACAACAGGTGTCTGGCATAGTTGTTAGATCGGTTACTGGTGCTACAATGGCAGGTTATCGAGATTTTAAGTGAGTTTGAAAGTGGTGTTATAGTCAGCACATGAGAGATGGGACATAGCATCTCCGGGGTAGCGATAAAATTTGGATTTTCACGTACGACCATTTCACGAGTGTACCATGAATATCGGGAATCCGGTAAAAAATTAAATCTATGACATCGCTGCGGCCGGAAAAAGATCATGCAAGAATGGGACCAACGACGACTGACGAGAATCATTAAACGTGACAGACGTGCAAACTGCTGCAGATTTCAATGCTGGGCCATCAACAAGTGTCAGCGTGCGAACCATTCAATGAAACATCATCGATATGGGATTTCGGAGCCGAAGGCCCACTCGTGTACCCTTGATGACTGCACTACACAAAGCTTTACGCCTCACCTGGGCCCGACAACACCGACATTGGACTGTTGAGGACTGGAAACACGTTGCCTGGTCTGACGAGTCTCGGTTCCAATTGCTTCGAGCTGATGGACGTGTACGGGTATGGAGACAACCTCATGAATCCATGGACCCTACATGTCAACAGGGGACTGTTCAAGCTGGTGGAGGCTCTGTGATGGTATGGGGCGTGTGCAGTTGGCGTGATATGGGACCCCTGATACGTCTAGATATGACTCTGATAGGTGACAGGTACATAAGCATCCTGCCTGATCACCTGCACCCATTCATGTCCATTGTGCGTTCTGACGGACTTGGACAATTTCAGCAGGACAATGCGACACCCCACACATCCAGAATTGCTACGAAGTGGCTCCAGGAACACTCTTCTGACTTTAGACACTTCCGCTGGCCACCTAAATCCTCAGACATGAACATTATTGAACATATCTGGGATGCCTTGCAACGTGCTGTTCAGAAGAGATCTCCACCCCCTCTTACTCCTACGGATTTATGGACAGCCCTGCAGGATTCATGGCGTCAATTACCTCCAGTACTACTTCAGACATTAGTCGAGTGCATGCCACGTTGTGTTGCGGCACTTCTGCGGGCTCGCGGGGGCCCTACACAATATCCGGCAGGTGTACCAGTTTTTTTGGCTTTTCAGTGTATATTTTTAGGGTCACTGTTTTCATAACAAACAGTTGTTATTTCTTACGATGACACCTAATTATCTTGATTCATAAAAAGAAGGTAGACATAGAAATTTAGAACCTCATGCTTTAGTGTGTAGTGTCGCTCTGCTCTGCTTTCCAGACGGTCGTCTCCAGTACCTGTGATCATGTGATACCCTCGAGGTCTTTGACCTGACTCTTTGGGGTGTGTGCATGGGATGTCATACACTTCTTCCCCAGTGATCACGAGTAGTAAGAGGTGATTGTGGTATAAAGTAGCATCAGTGATCATGAGCACTGTAGACGATCTGGAAAATGAACAGTACATACAGAATGAGTGATTTTGACAGGTTTTGCAGCAGAACCAGAAGCGTCAATCAGAACTGCAGTTGGTGCATTTGGAGATACATATACCAGCTCCACAGTCAAATTGACAAGAAATGCCGGTTTAAGCCAATCGATTGACACTGCTTTTCCCCTTATGTCCACGTTGAACACCTTGTCATTCCGGCTGATCACTCTGTATGGCCCTTCAAATGGCTGTTCCAGAGGACGTTTCACGCTATTAGTACTTACGGAAATATGGGAAGTACCTTTCAAATCATGGTGAACAAATGTTAGATGTCCTCCACGCCATTTGATTGGTTGTGGCTGGAAAGTTTGGATGTGAGTTCTCAGCATTTACAAAAACTCTGAAGCATCAGTTGAGCTGGAAAAACTTGCTAGGTAATCATAAAGTTTCTCCGTATAGTAGTTTCACAGGAGTGTACCTCAAATCTTGTTTCAGAGAGCACCGAAGACTGAGCAGAACTAAAGATAATGCTTTAGTCCATTTGTGGGTTTGATGGCATTTCAAAGTGGCTTTGAGAGGGTGATGCCACTCCTCCAGTATAGCGTGTGCCTGTATCCTGTTGTCCACACACGTTTCGCTTCATTTAATTTGGATAGTTCACAGAATAGCTGTGATTCAAATTAGCGGTCTTGATCAGTTGTCACTGTCAATGGTGTTCCATATCGAGAAATCCAAGTTGACAGAAAAGCTTCAGCTACCGTGGTTGCCGTGTTGTCGCGGAGAGGTACTGCTTCTGGCCATCATGAAAACCGGTCTCTCATTGTTAGGCAATAAGAATATCTATCAGAAATGGGCAGTGAGCCACTAATGTCCCAATGAATGTGTTAAAATAGTTGGGAAGGTTCCACAAACGATTGTAATGAGGATCTTGTATGCTTTTTACTTTGGATCTTTGGCAAGGTATGCACACTTTTGTCCATTTACTGCAGTTTTTAGCTAGACATGGCCAAACAAATCGCTTTCTGACCAAGTCAACAGTATGTCTAACTTCTGGGTGTGACAGTTTGTGCATATTCCAAAACACATCATATCAAAATCATGGTCAAAAGAATGAAGAAACCATAGCCAGAGGAGGGTGTGTTGTATTCCCGCCAAAGATAGCCTAGGTCCTGTAGGGATTCCGTGCGATTCAGCCATCACACTGCCTTTTCTATGCAACTCACCCATACATACCCCTAATGCCTATGGGCACGTGCAATTTTTTTGCAAAGGAGAGAAGCAAACGTACACCCTTCAGTTTTCTTGGTAACGCACAATGAAGCACAGTCCATCGGATAAAATGAATCATTGTTTTTTAGCCATTACAGGACTAGTGTTGCTGAAAGTTTTGACCCATGGGATTGAAAACTCACTAACATAGTTCCTATTTTTTAAAAAGGGTACTTGTAGAAGAAGTTTCAAACTATATAGCCAAATAAGTTTTTTTATTATTATTGTAAACAAATACACGCACATACACATTACACAAATACTGGACAATAACACATGAAAAAGAATTACAAAAGAAAAAGAAGAAAAACATACACATATAACGAATATACATTATGTGGCCCCAAGGGACACAAAGTCCTTCCAAGAAGCCAAAAAAAAATTGTATTACATTTTTTCTCCACCATTGTGAGCCGCCAAGTATGCAGTATAGTTATAGAAAAAAACATAAGAAATTTAAGACATGATGCATAACAGTGCAATGTAAAATGACAATCCATATTTAGTGAAATTTAAACAAGATGATGCGAGTATACATTCTGGGTTCAACATTAATACACAAAAATATATAATTTTAAGCAGTGTAAAAAAAAAAAAGTAATTTTATATTTATATCTAGCTTTTTTATGAACAGTTTCAGAACATGTCATCATAATTTTGAATGCTTTTGGCATACATGTAAATTTCATTTTTTTGGTTAGTATTATTAGTAGTTGGTTTTTTGACTGAAATGAATTCATAAGTTTAGGAGCAGTAAATGAGAAAAACTTTCGAAAGAGATGTTTTTTGTTTTCGGTACTTCAAAATCATGTTTGAATCTCCCTGCTGTTCTATTTGTTTTTCTCTGAAGCCAATTTTTATTTCTCGTCGCAAAGTTTATCGGTAAATATATAATTGTCTGATGTCTAGTGTGTGACAGTTAATTTTTCTATCGTTTTCAGTATAGACCTGTGTTAGCATATTTCTTACCTTGTTATATGTATTACTTAGTTGCATGATATTACAATATGGTATGCTTCACCCCATGCACATAAACCATAAGTTATAATTGAGAAAACCCATTCATGAAAGACATCTTTCAAGAAATCCTCCCCTATCAAATACTTGAGTTTGTATAAAAGTGCTGTGTAAAATCAAATTTTTTTTGTTATTTTATCGCAATGAATATTCTATTTCAAGTCATCCTGTATTGTTACCCCTAAGTATTCGTATTCATGCACGCTTTGGATTCTTTGGCAGGTGCAGTTTTGTTGTGCTTGAGAATGACAGATATGAATTTTAATGGGGATTTCCTTTGTCAGAATTAAAGCCTCTCGTTTTAGTTATCTGATATGATGCTTTTCATTATTTTTATTGAGCACAAAATAGTTTAAGCATTTCCATTGCTTCCATTTGTCAGTATATTCAACAAATTTAGCCTTTTGATACTCTTGTTTAGCTTTTCGTATTGAAATTTTCAACATTTTATCATAGTTTTTGTATTCTATTTCATACGATATTATATTAGGATATTTTCTATATTTTTTATATAATTTTTGTTTGATATGTATCTTTTCTATTAGCTCTTTAGTAATTCATTTATTCTTGTTTCTTTTAGTAATGTTTCGTGATTTTAGTCCACAGATTAGAGTTGAGAGTAATTATGTCTAGGAAACGTTGATATTTTTGTTTGGTTTCATTTTCACAAAAAACATTTTCAAAAGATATGTTTGAGATGAAATTTTCAAATCTTTTATACTTAATTTTTGTCTTAATGTAATCCAGGTCATTTTTAATACATTGCTGGTCTTGAAAATCAATATATCCTAAGATTGGGTAATGATCTGTAATACAAGTTTTAAGTACAGTAAATTTTTGTATAGAATTTTTCTTTGTTCTGTAAATACATGATCCATACATGTTCCACGTCCATTTGTTTCCCTAGTTAAATTCCTGCAAAGCATTGAAACCATTTACAGCCATTATGTCTAGATAATTTGATACGTCGTTAGTATTGTTATCTAATATATTAATATTTATATCTCCAGTTACAAGCATATCTCCTATTTTTTTAAATAAATATATTAAACTCTTCATTAAACTGAGATATGGTGGGTGCATATGGTATTGTTCTCATGTCATATCAATATCAAAATCTGTTAAATTTGTATATAGAGCTTCAGCAGTTTCCATTTGGCAAGGTTTTTTAACACTGTTAATTGCTTTATTTATGAACATGATAACAACACCTTATTTGATGTACGCTCTGCAATTGGAATACATGTAATAATCATTCATGCAATAATAGTTAGTAACATTATAGCTCAATAATTTGCTTTCTTTAACCCAAATTTCTGTTAGACATAGTATATCAAAACTTTCAGGTAATGATCTCAAGAATTAAAGAAAAATGATCAAAATTAGATCTCAAGCTTTGTATGTTTAAAATCAAGATATTGAAATGTTTATTGGATTTAGAGGGATATTTAAAAAACTTAACACTATATCACTTATTTCCTCCAGAAAAGGTTGCTCTTGTTGATGGTCCATTGGGTTGTATTCATTGTCCATCATTACATATTTTTCCGAGGTCTTCCTCATCTCTAATTCTTATGATTCTGGTGTTTTCAGACTTTTGGAAGAATATTTTGCCATCTTTGGTCCATGCATCCCACTGTTGGTCAATAATTCTCCTAATAAATGAAAATATTAAAGAGCTGTTATACACACGTTGTTTGTCAGCAAGGTGGTTTTGCCAACCCATTAATTATCATTAAATGGCAGATGTTGGAGTGGATGGAGGATATTAATTTATTGGGGAAAAACCAGCATGGGTTCAAGAAGGGAAATTCATGTGTAACCAATTTCCTTTGCTTCCATGATCGTGTGACTAAAGGTTTAGGTGCAATGTTAGACATAGATATAGACAATATGCTAGGGAAACCAACTTCGGTAGACCCAAAATAATAAGAGAACATACAGCTAGATGCATTGTGGAACTGTATGAAGTTCCTTCTTCAGTAGCAGAGAAAAATTGAAGGAAAGTGAAAAGGCAAGTACTCTGTATAGCGGGAGTTACTCGTTGTACATGACAGAGTCGAAATGAAATGCCCAGCAACAAGAGAAAAGCAATCACACACAGAAAGGGGATAGTGATGCTGATGAAGAAAAAATAATTGTAGAAACTCTTGCCAGATGTTTAAGAAGGGTGGTGTGTTAGTTAGGTCGTTGACCAGTTGTTTTGAGTTTTTGTAGATGTTGGAATGATTCATAAAAAGTTTGGTCAAATGGTGAGGGGCATTTTTGAATAATTTTGGCTGATGAAAAGTCAAATTTATGGTCAAAGGACCAGCAATGTTGGGCTATGGATGAGCAATTGAAGTTTTCGTTGGTTACTTATCTTCTATGCTCATTTAAACAGTATTTGACATGTTTTGTTTGACCTATATATGCGAGATAATCCATATTGGCATGAAGGAAGTCAATGCCCCATGTAGATACCCCAGTTTTGGAGTCGGTTGATGGGATCTTTTAGTTTAGAGAAGCTGATTTTATTGATGGGGGTGAAAATCACAGAAAAATTATATTTTTGGAGGATTTTTTGCAAAACGTTGGCTGGTTTTTGGTAAGAAAGGCAAAATGATCAAATTTTTGTGTTCGGGTTTAGGTTTGGTTGTGAAAGTATTTTTGATTAATCTACACAGCAAATTAAATCTGGCAACCGTTTCCACTATAATTTTTTCTCCATCAGCATAACTATCATATTCTTGTCTGTGATTGGCTCCACCATTCTTCTTTCCTCCTACTTTTCTCATGTTGCCAGTCATTTCATTTTGACCTCTGTCATGAACAGTGAGTAACTCCTGCTATATGGAGGATTTGTCTTTTTTGCTTTCTTTCAATTTTTCTCTGCTACTGAAGAAGGAACTTCATACAGTTCTGAAACGGGTCTAGCTGTATGTTCTCTTATTATTTTGGGTCAACTGAAGTTGGTTCCCTAAATATTCTAGCATCCAAAAGGTAATTTTTCTATAGATATAGACCCCTATATCTATGGATCTGTGGAACCTAGTACTGTGACCAGGGGTCTACTGTGCTACAGGTTCAATGTTTTATGCAGTTTTATTTATATTCTAGTGAATCCCATAGTGACAAAAAAAATAATTTTTCAAACTAATTGGGAGAGAAAAGTTGATTTTTTTAATGTGAAGTACTTAAATTACTTAAATATCCATTCTATTGTATTGTAAGAAATGAACATAAATGAAGAACTTTAATCGATTCATGAGTTTTTGTTCTTCCACCCTTTAGATTCCAACTCCTACTTCAAAGCGGGAAGAACTAAATAGAGCATTAAGTGAAGCTAAAAGGAAACTGGAAACAGTGAGTTGTAAATAATCGTTTTCATAATGATATTGAATTAGATTATACAGTCAGTTTGTGATGGGTTGAATATCTGTTTTAAGTTGAAGTTTTCACATGGCTTTCCAGAACTTATTTCCCAAACTTTTAACATATTATTATTTTATTGTTAAAAATTTTACTTGAAGAACTTGAAGTTTTCTTCCTCTAAGTTGAAGTTTGTGTAACGTATTGTAATCTCGTTACCTCCCGGTTCTTTAATATTGTTCCCCCCAGTAACCATTGAGTGGATGACAACAATGAAATAGACAAAGTTCAGATAGAACTATAACATTTATTCAATTATATTGTTAAACCATTAAATCAACGTTATCACAATTAGGCTTTTTATATGTTAAACTATTAATTAACGTTTCATCACAATTATCACAGTTAGGCTTTTCTCTCATTGTCACAATGAAACAGTAATATGAATCGATCTCACCGCCGTGTCCAGGTTTTTCACGTGTTATCACATCGTCCGGTAGATACTCCCAGGTGTCTGCCGCACAGCCAAAGACTCGTCGGCACCAGCTTCAGACGGTTTTGGTGTAAACACACACGTTGAGATGAAAGCTCAGCCACTGCACATGGAACTGGAGATGAAGGTCCACGGGTGGCCGGTCTGGCCACTAACCGATCACTGGATCACGACGACGTTGAAACCTTACGTGCGATGAGACGGGATAAGTGCCAAGGCACACTTCTACTATTGTAACTTCATTGTATTTATGAGACGATCTAGCTCACACCATAGCAGGGCGTGATGCCTTACTGATTAAATCGTTGATTCGGTCGTAAGCAAGGAAGTCGTAACTCAGCACATCTCTAGCTGGCTTTTATATAGCAACATTCCCACAATGCCTCACTGAAGAACCAATCACAACATTGAAGGTGCGGTATTAGCTTGTATCTAATTTACATAGTTTCATGAGAAAAGGAAATATCGTAAACATTATAATATTGAATCTGGCAACCAAACATAACAAATTGGCGGCCGATCGGCGGACACACGATCCTACCAGTCGATCCCGGAGACAAAGGTAAAACAATGACTAGAATAAAGACGATTTCCACGGGGGCCCAATTGGTAACGTTACATTTGGAAGTATAAAATGAATTTAAAAAAATTAATTTAAACTCCCAGTGAGCAATTGAAGGTGTTGCGTACTTGTATCCAGGTATTGCTTTGATCACCCAAGCTTGTAAATCTTTTATTATATGTCTGGCCATATTGAAATTTCCATTTTGCTTTGCTCAGTTCTAAGTGGATGCTGTGTTGAAGCATAAGTGTAATTCTTGATCGAGCATAGATTTTTTCAGAAATGTTGACTTAGAAGTTGAAAGTTTTAGATTCAAAAGAAAAAAAATTTTCAATGAGATGGAAAGAAATCCAAATCTCAAGAAAAATGTATTCAGTCGAAAAGTAATTCATCCCTCTGAATATCATATTAATGATTAAAAAAAATGAAATTATGATTGAGCTTTTTCTCAGTTCTGAGTGGATGCAGTGTTGAAGCATCAGTATAACTTTTTCAGTCCTTGGCCTGTGATAGACACTACTAAACCACATATTCACCTTGTTCATATTTCTCTGCGGAACATCTAACTGCGGTACTAACCATCTCTGTGGTACATGTTGGAATGTGTGTGTAAGTGTTATGAACCTAAATGGAAGTTCATTTGTGTGTAATGCTTGTTATGTGTAGTGCTGCCATCATTTTTTCTAACTATGTATGAGTGAAGTGTAATGATTGAATAATTGTACATTTGAAGGGCTGTCTCTCTCTGTGGTGAGACTTCTTATGTGGGAGATTGGCTCGCATTTGCACCTTGAAGTTGGGAAAGCACAGTAAACCAACTTCAGTCGACCACCACTGTGGCGACAGTGGGGGTTCGAACCCAGGTCCTCGCGATGCAAGTCTGTCACTATGAACCACTCAACCACCACAGCAGCCCTGTGGTAGACACTAAACAGCACTTCAAAAAAACTCACCTAGCTAAATAAGATGCTCACAGACATAGGCGTACGCAGAATTTTCTCAAGGGAGGGGGTTTAAATTTTTTCCTGCAAAATGACACTATAATCTCGGCTTGAGAGGGGTTAGAACCCCAAAACCCCCCTTTGTGTACACCAATGCTCACAGATATCTAGAAATTAGTTCTAGATGTTGTAAGCATTTGGTAGTAACATATTAATGCTCATCTGTCAGCAGAAACTACTTTATTGCACACCAACTCCGGTCATAAATTGCCATACAGCAATTTTCAACCAGTGGAGTTGGGTGGGAAATGAAGGCTCCATCCATCGGTGGTCGCCGCAGGCTCGGTAGGTGAAGAAATTGCTTCTGATGTTCTATGCCCAGATTCAACCCCACGAACCTTGATGGTAACCTTCAGTGGAAGATGAGCATCTTGCCACTTCGCCACTCTGACTATCAACAGAAACTAGTTTTAGGCAGTTTCACAGTGAAAAATAAATGTAAAATAATGTAGGCTGAAAGGGACCTTTGTTGTGACATTGCAACGTTTGTCGTGCATTTCCCGGTTCTTTATTAATTTAACTTCCAGTGATCATTGAATGGATGCATAGGCGGAGATAGACTTGGAAGTCTGGGGGGCACAGACATTATTGCTGGGGGGGGGGGCAAGATGATGCTGTTGTCAATTCATCTATACATATATGCATTAGATCAGTTGACTTCACCTTTAATGCTGGGGGGACAATGCCCCCCCCCCCCCCCGTATCTCCGCCCATACATGGATGACAACAATGAATGGAACAAGACTTTAGTTAAACTATAAACATTTATTCTATTAACAATTATATTTATATAACTATTAATAATTTATTACGGAACAATATTTACAACTCATTCCCGGCATGTTGTTATTCCCTTGAAGTGTTGCCACCTTCGTACAACATAATACTGCTTATTTTCTGGTGTTGTCAGATACATAACAATTCTCCCACAATAAGTTAAGAGATGATTAATGATACAATCAAAAGTTGTTCCAATCAAAAATAGTTCTTGTTGATCGAGGAGTTGCACTTGAAGTTTGCTCTGTTTCAGTAGAAGCATCTACCATAGATGAAGTCTTGTGTTGGCAAATTGCAGGAATCTCTCGTTGATTTACATGATCACTAAAAGTGACAGATTTCTTTTGAGGGAAGTGCCTCATAGGAATAGATAGTCGAATAGGAGTTGGAGAAGACTGTCGATTGACTTCACACCGTTGAAGCTGTTCAAAATGTCTCTAGATAATGTATCCATCATCTAGTTCAACTAGGTAATGAACACGACCCTATCGTTGGACAACTGTTCCATACTTCCATAGGCTTGAATGAGTGTAACTCCTTGACTGTACTCTATCTCCTTGTTTGAAAAATTTGTCAAAGACTGGCTGTGTTGCATTGTTCTTGTATGACTCAGGAGTTGTAAGTTTGAGAAGATCTCTAGCTTTGTTCTGAGATTCTCTCCCAACAATAATTCTGTTGGTGTCTTTCCACATGAAAGAAGTGTAGCTCTGTACCGAAACAGTAGTTTACATAATTTTTTGTGAAGTGTTCCTCGTTGGAATTCCATGCATTTCAGTTTTGTCTTCAGGGTTTTGGCAATAACGTTCTGCTTGTCCATTTGTTGAGGGATGACCAGGAGCTATCATTCATTGTTGAATACCATTTCGTTTGCAGAAGTCCATGAATTCTTGTGATTTGAAAATTGAAGCATTGTCACTAACGAGAATTTCTGACAGTCTATGTTGACTGAATATTCCTCACAGGAAATGAATTGTACTGTAGGGACTATCCTGTAAATATTTTAGAGACGTCAAAGCCGTCTGGATGTAATATTTTTCCTCGTTCTTTTGGATAGAAGCTTCACAAATGCAGACCATTCTAATGGATATTTCTTCCTGTTTGGAGCATCTCAAAATGCGTGCTCGATCCCAATCAAGAAATCGCAGTGGATCTCGCCAGCATTCCAGAAGTCGTGACAGAAACTACCAGCACTGTTGGTACCACTGGCGTTTCAAAGAAAAAGCAACCAAATGTGGCCAGCCTTGCAGTTTCAACCTGCAGGGAAACTAGCTGGGCCGTCACTCGATGCTCAGAGTGACGGCAAACTCGAGTGCTTCCGTCTATATCTTTCTGACCAATCATCTTTCATGAAGTTCCTCATTGATACAGGCGTGGATGTCTCTGTAATTCCTGCCACAACTGCAGAATCAAGTCGTCAGCCTGGAAAATTGCAGTTTTTTGCAGCAAATAGAACTGTCATTAGAACCTATGGCCAACGCCTGCTTAAGTTGAGCCTAGGACTACGAAGGACATTTCACTGGTCATTTATTGTTGCAACAATTTCGCAACCCATCATTGGGGCAGATTTCCTACGTCACTTTGGCCTGTTAGTTGATGTTCAACAAGGATGTTTGGTTGATCCTTTAACACAACTTCGATCAAAAGGTCAAATCTCAACTGCACCACAAATACAAGTGAAGTCCATGGATGGAAACTCGATCTTTCACCACCTGCTAGCAGAATTCCCAACACTAACAGAAGCTTTCGTGGGTCCTCGACAAGTTCAACACGATGTGCAACACTTCATCGAGACGAAGGGGCCACCGGTCTATGCGAAGCCAAGGCGATTACCTGCAGACAAGCTGAAGGCTGCTAAACAAGAATTTGAATATCTTGTGGAGCTTGGAATATGCAGACCATCAAAAAGCAGTTGGGCCTCACCACTTCACATGGTAAAGAAAAGCAATGGTGACTGGCGTCCGTGTGGTGATTATCGAAAGCTCAATAGTGTAACGGTGCCGGACAGGTGTCCAGTCCCACACATTCAAGACTGTGTACAAATGTTGGAAGGCAAACAGGTATTCTCCACGCTTGACTTAGCCAAGGCATTCCACCAAATTCCAGTAAAAGAGCAAGATATCCGAAAGACTGCTGTGACAACACCATTTGGACTTTTTGAGTTTGTATTCATGCCTTTCGGTCTATCCAACGCGGCTGCAACCTTTCAACTGTTTATACATTATGTTCTCAGAGGATTGAACTTTTGTATACCATATTTTGATGATGTCTTAGTGGCCTCAGAAAGTGAAAATCAGCATGTGGACCATCTGAAACAAGTTTTCCAGAGGTTTCAAGAATTTGGTGTTCTCGTCAACGCTTCCAAGTGCGTTCTTGGTCAAGCCTCTGTGAAATTCCTGGGTCACACTGTAGATGCAAAAGGCATTTTACCTCTTCCTGACAAAGTCTCAGCAATCATAAACTTTCCTAAACCAGATACCTTGAAGGAACTGCGTCGATTTCTGGCCATCAATAATTTCTATAGGTGTTTCATTCCTCATGCTGCACAATCTCAAGCAGTGCTGAATAATTACCTAAAGGGTGCCACAAAGAATGATAAAAGGCCTATCGAGTGGTCAGACGTGTTCACCAAAGCATTCCAAAAGTGTAAGGATGACCTAGCTGAAGCAACCACATTATACCATCAGTCACCTCCAGCTGCCTTAGCTATTGTGGTTGATGCATCTGACACCGCTGTGGGAGCTGCGCTTCAGCAACAGGTAGGAAAAGATTGGCAACCATTGGCATTTTACTCCAAGACTTTATCTCCAGCCCAGCGAAAGTACAGTGCATATGATAGAGAGCTGTTGGCAGCGTACATGGCAATCAAATATTTCCGCCATATGGTGGAAGGTCGCTGTTTCGTGCTTTTTTCTGATCACCAGCCACTTTCCTATGCATTTACACAAAAAGAGAACAAGTGCTCTCCATGCCAACTGAGACACTTGGACTACATTAGCCAATTTACTACGGACATCAGATATCTCAAGGGCACAGACAATGTAGTGTCTGATGCACTATCAAGAGTGCACATATCATCGATTAATACACCATCAATGTTCGACTTCAAGGAAATGGCACAACAGCAAGCAGAAGATGAGGAACTCCAACAGTTGATATCTGGCGTCATTCCATCCTCTTTGACATTTCAAGCCATCCCAGTGGGCGACCCTCCATTGGATATTTTTTGTGACACATCTACCGGCCATATCCGTCCATTCGTCCCACGCAACTTTCGTCGACCGATATTTGAGAAGCTGCACGGTCTCTCTCATCCTGGTGTTAAAGCCTCAATCAAGCTGGTACAACAACAGTATGTGTGGCCCTCGTTAAGAAGTGATATTTCTTCTTGGGCTCGCAAATGCATCAATTGCCAGAGGTCAAAAGTCTCCAGACACACCAAGAGCAAGCCAGGCATTTTTCAGCCATGTAGTTCCAGGTTTGAGCAGGTTCATATTGACCTGGTAGGACTACTTCCTCCCTCCGAAGGGTTCCGGTACTGTCTCACTATGATCGACCGTTTTTCTAAATGGCCAGAAGCTGTACCTCTGGTGGACAGTTCCGCCAACACAGTGGCAGAAGTTTTTTACGCCAGCTGGGTTGCTTGTTTTGGCCCTCCTCTTCGGTTGACATCAGACCAAGGTGTCCAGTTCGAATCATCCCTCTTCTCTGCTCTGATCCCCTGGCTTGGTACTATCCATCATCGCACATCTCTTTATCACCCAGCTGTTAATGGGCAGGTGGAAAGATTTCACAGGCAACTAAAATCTGCAATCATGGCCCATGCTACAACAAGCTGGAGTAAAATTCTCCCTTCCATTCTGCTAGGCTGCTGTGCTGCTTGGAAAGAAGATATCCAGGCTACAGCAGCTGAAATGCTATATGGGGTTCCGATTCGCCTGCCTGGAGAATTTTTGACACCTCTCAGTGACAGTCCAGATCCAGCGACTTTCATTGGTAGGTTGCGACAAACTGTGCAGAACTTGTGTCCTACTTCAAATCAGGCGCATGGATCAACAACAATCTTCGTCAGCGAAGACCTAAAGACATGCTCACATGTCTTCTTGTGGACTGATGCTCTTCGTTAAAGCCTTCAGCCTCCATATACCGGTCCACATCAAGTTGTCTCTCGTGGGGATAAAGTTTTCAAAATTATTGTACGAGGTCGTACGGGGACAGTGAATATTTATCGTGCCAAGCCTGCATATGTGGTGAAAGACACTGATCTGCTAACCGCTACCTCATCTCGAACAACTACCTCATCTCCAACAGAACTTGTGTCCTACTTCAAATCAGGCGCATGGATCAACAACAATCTTCGTCAGCGAAGACCTAAAGACATGCTCACATGTCTTCTTGTGGACTGATGCTCTTCGTTAAAGCCTTCAGCCTCCATATACCGGTCCACATCAAGTTGTCTCTCGTGGGGATAAAGTTTTCAAAATTATTGTACGAGGTCGTACGGGGACAGTGAATATTTATCGTGCCAAGCCTGCATATGTGGTGAAAGACACTGATCTGCTAACCGCTACCTCATCTCGAACAACTACCTCATCTCCAACAGCCGACTGTACTCCTGCTAAGGACTTGTCAAGTGATTCCAATGTGAAATCTCAGGTGGTGACTAGATCTGGGCGCAAAGTAAAATTTAACTTGAAGTATCAAAATTGATACAATTTGTGTAGTAATCATCTCCTGCGCTGGCGGGGGGCTACTGTAGGGACTATCCTGTAAATATTTTAGAGAAGTCAAAGCCGTCCGGATGTAATATTTTCCCTCGTTGTGTTGGGGAGAAGTCAAAGCCGTCATGATATGACACTTGTTTTTCTGTTGTGGTTTTGGCACGTTGTTGCTCGCGTGTGTTATGTCCGTGCCGTGTGTTTGTAGTGATTTCGTGGTTTGTTTTTGTTGATTAAAGTAAATTAATTAGATTATTCCATTGTCCATCACTACAAGTTCCTTCCATCACATTTTTCTTTAGTTCATGAAGATCATCCAATTCTGTTTCTTTTCGGATTTTTTCAGAAGTAATTGTGTCTATGGATATGTGTCTGATCATTGATGTTTGCAGGATATATTCATCATCAACAGTGTTGACTTGTACATCTGTCAATGGTAAGGGACTTCTCGACAAATATTTTACATTTGCATGTTCAGATGATTTTCGATGTTTGATGTCATAGTCAATGTTGGAAAGGAAATGTGCATACCACAACGTTCTTGTAGCTGACAATGCTGGAAGTTTTTTTTCTGGATGCTAGAGAGTCATTTTTGGTTTATTGTCCACTACCAATGTGAATTTTTGACCAAAGATGTAATTATAGAACTTTCTGTATGCCCAATATACAGCTGTAGCTTCTCGATCGAGCTGGCTGTAATTTTTCTCGGCAGTTGTTAGTGATCTTGAAGTGAATGCAATAGGACGTTTTCACTTTCATCAGGCATAATATGCGATAATATTCTGGGTAGACCATGTGGACTAGCATCAGTAGCCAAAGTCACTGGAAGTTCTGAAGTAAATGGTATGAGGACTTGGTCACTAGCAATTTCAGACTTGATTTTTATCCATGCTGCTTCACAATCAGCTGTCTAGTTGAACGGAATACTTTTCTTGAGAAAATTGTTCAGTGGGTGAAGTAACCTTGATGCACTCTTGATGAATTTTGAGTAATACATCAAGACCCCAAAAATTGTCTCAATTCATCAACATTTTTTGGTTTGGGTGCTTCTTGAATAGCTTGAATCTTAGCTGGAGATTTGTTCAGGCCTTTAGAACAGTGGTTCTCAACCTTTGGAAGCTTGCGGCCCGGTTGAGTATTTTTTTTCTAGTGGAAGGCCTGGTCTCAAAAGCACAACTAATGGGAAATGAATGGGGAAAAATCAAACTCACGGCCCGGTACCAGACTGCGGCCCGGCAGTTGAAAAACACTGCTTTAGAAGTTATCACATGTCCAAGGTATTCTACACTTTTTCAAAAAATTTACATTTGTTGATATTTACATGCAAATTATATTTTCGTAATTTATTTAGAACATTCAGCATGTGTGTTGTGCATTCCTCATAAGTCTTGCCTTGTATAATTAGATCATCAAAATATGCAGTTACTCCATCTAAATCTTGAACAAACTGATCCATGAAAGAATGAAATTCGTTCGGTGCCGTTTTAATACCAAAAAACAATCTTTTTGCCGAATAGATACGTCGATGTGTACAGATCGTTTGAACTTTTGCACTGTCTTCATCGACTGCTAAATGCAAACATGCTTTGTGGATGTCCAAGGTGCAGAAATATGATCCACCACGTAGCTTGTTGAATATGTCTTCAATCTTGGGTATTAGGTGTCTGGCATCATGAAATTGGTTGTTTACAGTCACCTTGTATAATCAGCGCAGTCTTACAGAACCATCAGATTTTGGCACGATGACAAGTGGAGTACCCCATTCCGAATGATCCACTTTTTCTATGATCCCTTGATCACACAAGTTATCCAGTTCTTTTTCAACTTTTTCACATAAAGCATATGGTACTGGACATGGTTTAACAAACACTGGTTTGGCATCTTTCCGCAATTTCAGGAAGCATGTATAATCTGGAATCTTGCCCACTGTTTGTTCAAAAACGTCAGAGTGTTCATTGACAATACTACTTCACCAAACACCAACTCTGGCCATATCGCTATATTGCAATTTACTACCATTAATGAGATGTGTTGGAAATGAAAGCGCTGTCTACTGGTGGTCACCAAGTTCGTTAGGGAAAATATCTTATCTATATCCTCCCTCGGATTTGAACCCAGGACGAGCATCTTACCACCTCGCCACTTGGGCTCATTGACAATACTAGGAACAGATCTTTTTACAGCACACTCAGGTATATTCTTGACACTTGTGGAATCATGAATGTCATTTATGTTGATATCCAATTTACACATTCAATTTCGACCAAGGATAGGTTCTCTCTTCAAATTGACAAGGTATAGTTCTTCACTGGATTTAGCATTGTAGCATACAGTCACTTTGACGTATCCAATGGGTTTGAAAGTTTCACCTGTATAACTTCGGAAAAATATATTAGTTTTCAGGATTGGAAGATTTAGGTTTAAGCGTCTGTAGTCACTTATGTTCATGATGCTCACACGACTACTAGAGTCACATTCAAAATGACAATTTTTCCCATTTAATTGAAGGACTGCAAATATTCTATCGTTTTTTCGGCAGTGTTAGTGCATATATCAACAATTTGGCGTACTTGAAAGTGATCTGGATTTTCCACATATTGAACACTATTTCTTTCAGATCCGATTTTATTTTTCCGCTTCAGAAGCTCTGTAATACATACTCTACTGATATGGCCTTTTTTGAAGCAAATCTGGCATGAGAGCTTGTGTTTCAATCGGCAGTTTTGAGTCTGGTGGTTGCTTTTTCTGCAATGGTGAGACATGTTTTCTAACCCGGTGTCTCTCAAGTTGAGGTTTCGCTTTCGACTTGCCGATCTATTGCGTTAATGTGAAGTCGATTTCCGTCGCGAACTTCCACTGTTGCACTGCACAATTTTATTCACGCTGGAACCGCAATTACTCTTGTAGAGTTCTTTATTTTTGATTTACGAAGCTTCAATCGCTAATGCGAATTTAAGTGTTTTGTCAAACGTCAGTTCAGCTTGTTTCAGAATTATTTCGCGGATTTCGGCATCTTGTAATCCTCGTATAAATTGAGCATGTAGCATGAGGTTCAAGGGCGTAGCCGGGGGGGGACTTGGGGGTCTGGTCCCCCCCAAAATGTGAGAAAATGACCGAAAAAAGGGAAAAAGATGGCCAAATCCATTGTTCTGTCACTTTGGTCCCCCCCCCCCCCCCCGAACGAAATTTCTGGCTACGCCCCTGATGAGGTTGATGACAGATTTTGAGGACTCTGCATTTTCACAACTAGATTTGAATTCGGCGGTTTTCGAAAGTTCTTTTAATGTAGCGATATAATTCAAAATCGGCTCACCTGGCTGTTGTGTGCGGCAAAGAAACTTGTGTTTCTCCCTCAGGATGCCCCTTTTGCAGAGATGATCTTTCAAGATTTTCAGCAGGTCGTCTTACATCTTCGATGAAGGGAGATCTGGTAAAGTTAGACTGGAAAGCAGATGATAGTACTTAGATCCGAGACAGTTGATTAACACCATTTTCTTGGCTTCTGCGACATCTGCCGTTGAGTCCATGAGCCTGAAGTAGTTTTTGAATCTTTGTACATATTCACCGAAACTTTTGTTAGCTTTGTCGTAGCATTCAAACGAGATCAATTGTGACTGAAGAAGCGTTTTCACAATAATGCTGGTTGAAGGTGCTGGAGGAGTTTCATTTAGCTTTGAGACGAAATTATTTAAAATGGTTACTAGATCGTCGATGCCTGCTATTTCCGATTTTTTTCACTCGTCGCCAACTTTATTGTATTTTATGAGCCATTTCTGTAGTAAATCATAAGCTGAACAATAACTCTTAACTCATTTATTACAGGACAATATTTACAACTCATTCCTGGCATGTTGTTATTCCTTTGAACTGCTGCCACCTTCGTACAACATAATACTGCTTGTTTTCTGGTGTTGCCAGATACATAACAGTCTTGCTCTACGTATCTAGTGGTAATTTGTACAGCTTTGGGCACCTATGATGGTTTTTTTGGAGCACACATCCGCTTTTTTTTATTCTGTCCACTCAGGCATCCTTCCTTTACCTCAGAGTAAAAATGTTTTACCATTAATGAAATTCTGCATTGATGCTTCAGTCCACTAAATGATTGACTGCAAAAAAATTTTAAGGAAAACTTGTCTCCTTGTTTATGACCGATACCGGCAGATATGGGATAATTTGCTTATCCAGTTTTGATAGTGCTGCAATCATGCACGCATTTATTTCCTTTAGACCAGATCTTCTCAACTGGTGCTCAGCATAGTCTTTGGGGGCTCCGTGTGCACTTCCGGAAAGGCTGTGCAGTCACTGGAAGAAAATAAAATAAATCAGTAAATTTGATAAATAAATAAAAGAGAAGACCTACAAAGCTTGGCCTTAGAAATTATATACTGAAAAAGGCTCCACAATTAGATAAAAGTTAAAATCCGCTGCTTTAAACTGTCCATAAAAGCAAGTCCTCTAAGTGTTTGGACTTTTGTAAGAGTGTGGTATTTTGTCACGACTCTCTTTTATATGAAATTAGATTTGGCTTGAGTTGAAAGGCACCAGTTATGTTACGCTCAAAATTTACAGAGTACCATTTAAGTTGTGACAGATCCAAAGAAAAAAAACTTAAGTCCTACTTTTCAAGTTATTTGGCCTAGTGATCACAATAGTGGGGATACAGTTTTTGCGTTGTTGCCGTGTCCACAACAACCTTTTGTGACGGTGAGTAATTCTCCTGATCAATATGCAACAGAAAACTTATAACTTCAAAGATTAAATCACACAAAAAAGAAATAAATTTGTCAACACACACTGATGTTTTTATGGAAATTCTCTCTTTTTTTTAAATTTACTTTGATCATTCTTTGTGATTTCCCATATTCACAATTAACATTAAAAAATTCTGGACCTTAACATTTGTTAGTGCTATGTAGACATTGAATTTAAGAACACAAACTAAAACATAAAAAAAATTATATATATTGGCAGGATATTTCATTCACATGAGACAGAGATATTCAAGTTTAAAACCGTTAATATTGTACCCAACATGCCTCAACTCATCGAAGAAATAAAAATATCTTTAGATGCCTAAGACTATATATATTTCAACTTTTCTACTTTACAATTTGCCGACCAACCCGAAACAAAAGGGCAAAAGCAATTCTACTCACGAACACAGTTTCCGACGCAGGTCACATCTTTGAAGACCGGATCTCCGATGAACAGTTCATCTCTTCAATTGAACGCCTAGCACAGTCTCCAATTCATCCTCGACGAGGGTTCTCTACAGTCTCCAATTCATCCTTGACAAGGGTTCTTCGCTTGGCCACAGGACAAGTTCACTCGAGTACTAGCATTCGGAGTAGTATGGACTTGGACCAACACCAACCTCGACACAGACTTCAAGTGATGACTGCTTGGCTCCTGGACTCCTCCATCTGGCATGACGGCGATAGCCGGATTACTCTCGCTGGTTTAGTCACTCGGGACTAACCACCATGTTGACTCTACAGACCGACTCGGGTTTGATTCTTTAGAATTTTAAGTCATCTTTCGAATCGGGAGTTGTGACTTGTCTGTGAGTTCTCATGGTTTCGGACGATTTTCAAGTTTTGTGGGGGGGAGGGATTTTTTGTAAGGGACCGTCTTTCTTGTAAAAGTGAAGTTGTTGAACTGTCCGCCTCCAAAGTTTTCCTGGTGTTAATATCAGATCAAGCGATAGGCGGGACTTGTGGAAGCACATCGTCTGATTTGTCGCGCAAACTACGTCACCTAAACTTTTTCCCAATCATGTCACGAGGAGCCAACCAAAAGTAAAACATTAAAACCAAAAGAAAAACATTCCTCTCTTTTGATACGGGGTCGTTTCGATAAAATGAAAGGGTCCATCAATAATGTTCATCCACAACAATGATTTCCATTATAAGATTTCCATGCAAAGATTTCCATTATAAGATTTCCATGCAAAGATTTCCATTATAAGATTAAATGCATTAATATTCATAAAAAAAACATTTACATCATCTTGTGGGGGAAAAAAATTAGCTTTCCAACAATATGCAATACGACATACTTTCACTCATGATTAGTAGCATGGTAATTTTTTGGGCGACAAGACAGAGAAATTAACAAAAATTTTCACATCAAGACAATTAATTTACAGATACACGACACTTGTTGTGAAACGTCCCAATATATGATCATTTTGAAATCAACATTTCTGTTTCCTATGACATTAAAATATTATGACAAAACACAAAGAAAATTTGTTTTCTTAATTTTCTGACAAATTAATTAACATGAAATATAATCATCTCAGAATGACTACGTCCCTTCAATGTCAAATTCTGATGAAAAATTTCATGTTTTACACGAAATTGCGGTATTTTATGCACAACAAAAGCAAGAGAGAAGATAAAAAAATAATAAAAAAAACTTATTACTTCCGCTTCACACGATTTTTTTTCTCGTCTCTTCATGTATCTGAACTCCTTATCAGTAACAAAATGGTCGCCTTCTTCCTGACCTTCCGGGAGCGTTCGTTGTCTAATTCACCCACACAAATAAGATCTCGAAATTTTCTAAAAACTCTGTTTTTCTACATCAAAAACTTATCCAAACAACTCAAAATTTCACACACCGGATCCAAATTTTCCAAGGATTATTTTTGTGAAGTCGAAAAAATTCAAAAACGACAGAATAATATCTCAATTTCTAAATTTTTGCAAAAGACATACAGTGTGAACAACAAAGAGTGTGTGTCCAGTCTAGTCAAGCGATATTTTACGATATTGGACGGAATGAAAACACAAGAAGGAAGGAACTAGACAACCATGAGATTCAGCTCAGCCTACCACAATAACATTTTCTTTTGAAATGGGAAATATATATTTGTGGAAAATTTGATTTTTTTCCTCCCCATGAAACTTACATTTTGTGGGGGAAGAAACAGCTTCCAGTTTCAAACCCTGATAACATCAAAGCGCTGGTGGCTATTACAATTTGCTGAGGCGAGTGGAGCACGATAAAAACACTTCTGATCCCTACACAGCTAAAACATTCATTTGGATCATGCTACTGATAGAAAGCAAAGGTTAGAAGTACTTAACCTTCTGCATTCCGTGGACCTCCTGTGCTAACAAAATAAAGGCCTTCACAAAATAATATTTAGTGTGTAGCAATATGAAAATGAGCAAATTTTTTTTTCACCCAAGTACCCCTGGGAGGACTTCAACCCCATGAAATCTTGTCAAGGACCCCCAAGGGGACCAACCCAATAAAATCTTTCCAAGAACCCCCTAGGGGTCTGTTGATCTCTAGTTTAGAACACGTGGGAAGAAAATACAGACACTATTAAAATATTAGCTTTCAACTAATTACAATACTTTAATACTTAGCCTCATAATTGAATTGAAAAGAAAATGTGTTGCTAGTTAGTTTTTGTGTGAATATATATGAAATTTCTAATTCAGAGATATGTTTACTGCAAAATTTTGATTTTTTATTTGCAAAATGTACATATCCCATGGCCGTAACTAGGCTGGGGCAACCGGAACCTTAAGCTGAATGTGCCCCCCCAGAAACATATACACTTATTTTGCATAATAACAACCCTTTCAAGGGGGCCCCAGAAAAAGAAGCCACGCTATGTCCCTGACGTATCCCTACAGATTAATCATTAGAAAAAGTGTCTTCCTCTTTTATTAAATAAAGAGGGAAAGGTAATTTGTGTCAGTCTTGATTGAATTAAATTTGAGGCAGAAATATTGCTGTGAGGCTGTGTGATAGGTTGGCTGAAAATAATTTTTGCACATTTCTATAGCTATTATTCATAATGTTATTTCCATGTACTTTTATGTAGAAGCACAAAAATACTCATTTACTTGTAAACAAAATTTTTTTTTTTCTTACTTTGCATTTGATATTGATGTTTTTTTAGGTGGGATATAGACGAGGTTTGACAAGTAGCAAAAGTATAGGAGATTTGCAAAATATACCAGATAAAGATTCCTTTAGGAGGTCAAAGTCTGCTACTCCAGGTAATCAAAGTTAAATAATATGCTGTGTGCAGGGGCGTAGCCAGAAATTTCGGGGAGGGGACCAAAGTGATAGAACAATAGATTTGGCCATCTTTTCCTCTTTTTCGGTCATTTTCTCACATTTCGGGGAGGACCAGACCCCCCCCCCCCCAAGTTCCCCCCTCGCTACGCCCTTGGCTGTGTGCTATGTAGTGCATGATATGCTTATAAGTTTTAACAGCTATACTCTTGATGTATAGCTCTTAATAACTATCTATATATACTTGAATGTTTTTAATTGTATATGGCTAGTTTTTCAGATGTGCTTAATTTCTCATTACAGTACAATATTATATAACTTTCAAATTTCAAAATTAAACTTACAATATTTATTGTTTATTATAAAGTTATAATCTGCTTGAAAATACAGTAAAGGAGAAAAAAATATATTTATAGAGTTAGTACAATTGATGCTCGATTTTACGAACCTTCAATTTACAAACTGCACATTTTTACAAACTAATCTTCTGGTTCCAAACCATATACTATTCCTTTAACACTAGAAGGGCCAGACTATATGTTATACCTATGAGGGCCACTGGCAGGGGGTTCTTTTCAGCACAATATATGTAATCACACTAAATTTTCAAAATAAAAAATAGCAAGCATTGTCTCACATGGTTAATCTATTAATTTCAAAGGAATTTCCTTTTTCTTAAGCATACAGGTTGTCTATAAAGTGACTCTCCAACTTTAAATATGAAAGTATGGAAGACAACTGTTGACAAGATTTTTCATGAAAAAAGTATAGAGTATAGATAAATATTCAGGAATGGGATTGCTGCGCCATTAGCAATTTCCTGCTACATACTGTGCCATAACGTTGATTTTCCGAGAAAATTTGGCGCTTCTGCACCAATCGGGGGTTCTCCGAAATTTCCCTCTTCAACTTTTGCTTTCGATGACCTCATTTGAATCATGCTGTGACGTCAACCTCTGCGTTGCTACTGTAACTTATGGAAAACCTTTGTGTATGTTCCGGTTTTTTTGTAGAATTCATCAAGATAACCGGTTCTACCAAGGTTTTCTGCATTTGGTGTGAAAATAGTGTGTCCGTATTTCAGATTCCGAAAACTCGCGTTGTCTCCGATTGATTAAAAAATCGAATTTCGAGCTAAAAAAAGTTCGGGGTTTTTAACCTATCGGAGACGACGAGGGTTTTCGGAATCTGAAATGTGGGCGCACTATGTTTCACCATCGAGCTGGAGGAAGCATGACGTCAGCGCTCTATGCCTTGGCAGTGCTGAGAACGAAACATCATTCGTCGGAAGATCACGTGACTCAGTGAAAACACGCACAATCCCCAGTTATTTTCTTATGGCATAAATAGGAGTTTAAAACAATAAATGAAAGAAATAATTTCAGCGTCGATGAGATAATTCCAAAATTAATGAAACAAAATTTCTAGAATTAATGAAATAGATAATTTCAGTTCCAAAATAAATTAGTGATAATTTCAGTTCCAAAATAAATTAGTGATAATTTCAGTTGCAATATAAATTAGTGATAATTTCAGTTACAAAATAAATTAGTGATAATTTCAGTTCCAAAATAAATGAAAGTGATAATTACAGCAATTATGAAAGATAATTCTGGAATCAATGAAAGATAATGTCAGCATTGATAAAAGTGATAATTCCAAAACTAATAAAAGATAATTCCAAAACTAATAAAAGATAATTCCAGAGTTAATAAAAGATAATTCTAGAATTAATAAAAGATAATTCTAGAATCATAAAAGTGATAATTCCAAAATCATAAAAGTGATAATTCCAAAGTCATAAAAGCGATAATTCCAAAATCATAAAAGTGATAATTCCAAAATCATAAAAGTGATAATTCCAGAATTAATGAGAGAGAGAATTCAGCATTGATGGAATTCCAGAATTTATGAAAGAAAAATTCTAGTTTTAATGAAAGAGAGAATTTCAGTTCCAAAATAAATGAAAGTTATAATTCCAGCATTAATTAAAAATAATTCTGTAATTAATGAAAGGTAATTCCAGCATTAATAAGAAATAATTCCAGAATTATTGAAAGAGAATTCCAGAATTAATGAAAGAGAGAATTCACAGCGTTGATTCAGAAGTAAGGAGTCCAGATCAGACTCATGTCGACTGCATCAAATCCAGGAAGTCCTTTCAGATAAAAGTGTTTTGGTGAAAGCTTTGTTTCTGAAAGAAGCATATCAGAACTTTTGAATGGCTTTCTGACATTATTTGAAAAAGAGGAGACCCTCATACACATTTTGTATGATGAGCTAGGAGCTCTTGTTAGAAAAATGATGGCACGTTTTCTGAAATCTGAACATATTCTTTTGATTGAAAGTATCAATGGCATTAAGCAAATAAAATCTTATGTACAGCATTCTCAAAATGCTAAAGATATTAATGCCGATGTCAATCTTCTGAAAGCTGTTCACAGCTCGCATCAGAAGTACCAAGAAACTTCAGCACCAAAAAACTTTTGATAAGAAAGTTCCACGACCAGATGAGAATCAAAGACTAAAAGCAGAAGAAAGGGAGTTGGAAATTCAATTGTCATCATCAAAAGCTATGCTGAACACTGCAGAGAAAATGATAGAAGTGGGTATAAAGAGGAAAAAACTTTGTAGACATCGAAAGTGGGCAAGTTCATCTGAAAACATCGAAAGAAAAAAATGTGTAGTGTTCTTGAGAAATTGGAGGAAAACAGAGTCATGAGTCAACAGAAACAGAGTCAACAAAATGTCATGAGGTTTTCTTTTTAATGTATGCTTATTTGTTTGATTTGTAAACTTTTACTTTTTCTTCTTACGCCCAGCTTGGATTATGACTAATTTTTACGTCCCTATAAGTGGATGCAAGTTTTATCAAACATATAAAACTGATTTTTGACGCAGAAACCCTATAACTGTTTAAAATGTTCAAAATTGAATAATCTGATTATTTCGGTTCAAAAAATTTTCATTTTTGACAAAGGTAATAATGATTCTGCGCACTGCTCTGAATTCACAGATTGCTGCTCCGAAACACTAAATTTACTGCTCCAAAACTGCTCCGAAAAGAGTCAACAGCAATCCCATCCCTGAATATTGCACACACAAACATCGCAACATATACATTGCTTCATTTGGATGATATGTGTATCAGTCTTTTATATTCAGACTATTTAGTTGTTCGCGCACACTGTGGATAACATATTATCTTAGGTCAATATGAATTTGCACTATTGGGGAAAAATATGGGAGTACTTGCTAAAATTCTATTTTACAAATTAATTTATAAAGACTAAACAAATATATATATATATATATATAAATATGTAATAAACAAATCATAAAAAAAAATAGAAAAATGCATTTTTATCTTCATCAGTATTATCTTATTCAGACCAGTCACTTCTGGAATCATTACTTTCTCTTTCATAATAGTATATAGACAGGGCCATAATTAGGTAGATGCACCTGCACAGGGCCCACTTGGAAGGGGGAGCCAGAAGGGGCCTAAATTCAAATTCTTGCATAAGAACGGCTAGCTACGGCCCTGTATATACACTGCTCAAAACAAGTAGGGGAGCAAGCAAAAAAGTGAAGAAAACCGTGCGAGACAGCCACGTATTGGCATACAATGGATAGTACATGCGTATCAATGCGCAATACAGAAAAAAGACGTAAAAAAATTTGGAATTAAGCTTTAATTCTTTGAAAATATGGAAAAAACATGAAAAGATGATTTAGGGCAACAATTGGGTTACATGTAAACGATAAAAAAAAGTACTGTTTAGACATGATGCATGAGTTTTAATAGGGCGTGTGGTTTCCTCGAACAGCTAAGACTGCTGCACACCTGTTTGCCATGGATGCGATGAGGTTATCGATCAGACTTTGGGGAATACTGTTCCACATGAGGTCGCAGTATCTCGTCTGCATACCTTCGGGCCGTCAAAGTGCCATTCCGAATGACATGCAGGTCCGTACGTCCGCCTATGCTGATTCCACCCAATACCATCCAACCAGCTTGTCTGTATTGTGACCTTTCACGAACGAATGCAGGGTTATTTCGAGTGCCCCTGTCCCTCCATACCAGAATATGTCGGGTGTCACACTCCAGACTGAATCAGGACTCGTCTGTAAACAGCACTTGGCTCCAATCATGTTGCTCCCAATCTCGATGTTCAGCAGCCCATCTTCTTCGGGCCGTGCAGTGGCGTGGGGTCAACGGAATGCAGACCATTGGCCTGCGTGCATAGAGCCCTCCCTCATGAAGCCGATTACGTACTGTTTGGCTGGACACCCTTCGTCCTGTTGCCAAGAGCAACCGTCTTTGCAGCTGCGTAGCATTCTCTGTTCTGTTTCGACGGGCTGTTAACCCTATATACCGGTCATCAGTTGCTGTAGTGGCGCGTGGCCGACCTTGCCCTGGTCGACGTCTAACATTTCCTGTTTCTTGGAATCGATTCCACAGCCTTGGAACAACACTTCTGGCGACTCCAACAGCGTCCGCGACACTACGTTGTGTTTGCCCGGATTCCAGTCTGCCTATAACACGCCATGCCATGGATTCCAGTAAATCACGTTGTTGAGACATCCTCAAGTCACCTTGTCTCAAAAAAAAAATACTGCGCAATCGAATTTCACAGTTACGGCAGTAAAACAGACGTTTCTGCAACATCCCGATTTCTGCCCTTATCTCCTTTTTCTGGTTTTTGACGTCATGAACTTTGATTTGCATATGAAGTTTTCTTCTTCCGTTTCCTGCTAGGCTTTAAATTATGGATGATTCATTTTATGTTACTTATCGGTATACATCTTTGCGTAATTTTGTTAAAACCATGTGCTCCCCTAATTGTTTTGAGAAGTGTAGATATAGCAAAAAGTCATGATCCGCATTGTCAGAGTTTGCATCGTAAGTGTCCTCAGCTCTAGGTTCATTATCAGAAATATCATTCAGTGCTGATAATAAATTTTAATTTATTTATTTATGCAATATTGTTCGCCTTTCAAGGCCTATACAAGAGGATGCAGTAGATTTACACACTGATGTTTTGTAACATTTGAAAGGAAATCAGAGATCGTGGGGGAATTAACAATAGTGGAGGGGAGCTTGTTCCATTTAACTATGGTATTAGGGAAGAAACTGAATTTAAAACAATTTGTAGAGGCAAAAATAGGTTTTGATTTTTTGTCTATTGGAAATATAGAAAGGCTTAGTCAGAATATTGGACGTATCAAAATTTAAATGACCATGAGTAATCTTATAAAGCATGGCTAAGCAGGAGATAAGTCGGTTAGTAGTGAGTGGATGGAGATTAAGTTCGAGTTGAAGATCGGAAACGGAACTAAGAGAGGACCAGGCAGTTGTGAATAAAAAATTGCATTAATTTTCAACCCCCCCCCCACCCCACCCCACCCAGCATCAAAGTTGGAGTCAACGTATCTAATGCACATGTTTATAATATGAACTGACATCATCATGCCCCTCCAACAATAATGACCATACCCCCAGACTTTCAAGTTTATCTCCGCCTACGAAGCACGTCCATCTTTTAAATGCCAATTCTACACATTGTGAATGAACTTCTGTTTCCTAGGAAGCTTTCAAAGCAGATAGTAACTTGAAGAGTTATAAAAAGTCTAACTAAAACAAAAACTTGCAGGTGAATGATCAGAAAAAAAAGTACCTCAACTTTGATGATAGAGACCAGAGCCATAACTAGTGGGGGGCAGGGGAAGGGGCAACTGCTACTGTCCAGGTGGCAAAATTTAGGGGGCAGCAATTTTAGGTGGGAACAAAGAACACTGTTATAAAATTATCAAATTTTAAAGTTGGGGTGGGTGGCAAAATAGTGTTTACCCCGGATGACACAAATCTTAGTTACAGCTCTGATAGAGACTATACTATAGCTAAATAATAAATGGTGTTTTGGTTGTGAATACGTGAACTTCTGCTGTCCACACACATAGTTTTTTAGCTAGCCCAGTAACATGATGCAACAAATATCATTATTTTATTTATTTTTTCTTATCTGTATGTAACTGGTGAATATGTGTTGTGTATACCTTGAGAGAATGATAGGGAATAAACCTAAAGCAAAAGCATCCAATGCCCACCGCTATGAGAAAACATACAGTTTACATATAGCAGTCAAAATGACTGCTCTTGGCCATTCTAGGTATAAATAATGATATCTCCCAAACAAAACATTCAATATCTTGACATTTTTCCACACAAAGAGAAATACAAAAATAATGAAAGGTCACAAATAATTGAGTACATTTGTCAAATACTGTAGAAATTATGGCGTTTTCAAAATCAAAAACCGTCAAAACGACTACACCAGCAGCTTTAGTGTTAAATGTTTTTCCCATTTATGAACTAATTCTATGAATTATTTTTCATGTTTGTACAGGTTTATGAAAATTAGCATTGACTGTAGTATGGAAATACAAAATCATAACATATTCACATACACTATGGGTGGTGTCTACAGGAGCAAAAATATGAATAATGCTGAATGGAGATCCTACTTGGGTTGGTTATTTAATATTAACTCCCAGTTGCTTGGCATGAACAGTTGTATTCAGTGGTGGTCTTGGGGCAATGCGACTGGTGCAATTGCATTGGCTGCCAAATGAGAAGGGGCGCAGAAACACGTTAGATATACATTACTAGAAAAATATCTTTAAGATGCATTTATGTAAAAAATAACTATATAATATACATGAAATATGACCGAGATGAGAAAAAAACATTGGTGGTTTGAGTGTTTGTAATATTATGGTTATTTTGTGAAATGAAAAGAATCAATGGGCAGTGCAGCTATATACTTACATTATATAGCGATTTTGGTCAGATAAAAATACACACACTCTCTCTCTCTAGCTCTTTTTGTTTATCCCTGCAGGAGATTTTGTGGGGAAGACACAATTTCTTTCTCATTTGTTGTGTTGTAAAAAATTAAAATAATGGAGGAATTGTCCTCGGTCACCCAATTTTTCTACTAACGAGAGCAAAAGTGTTTTCCTGTGTTGTGGGGAGTATTACAGGAATTGAAGGTGATGTGGGAAAGATTTTGACGGAGAGGCTTTTCATGCCTCTTTTTCCCCTACTCGTATTACTTTTATCGAATTGTCAACACAGTACAGTATTTCAATATATATATATTGAATAAATATTTTAAAAAATGAATGAGTTAAAACCTATGATTTGCTGACCATTTTAAATAGGGATCCTGTACTTGGGTCTCGTTCCTATCTGTTACATGAGGAGAAACAAAAATGTGCTCACATGAGAAACCCATGCACTTTGGTGCCTCCAATCACTGGTCAGTCTTCTGACTCACCAGACTTTCCTATTAGAAAAACCAGGGGCACCTTAGTGGCACTGGCTGTACTGTAGAAGGGCATTAAATCCAAAGTGAAAGGGCAAAAAAAATTATGAAAATTTATTTGTGCCCACTGTAGGAGGAGCGCCAAGTCTGAGGTAGACAGGGAAAAAAGTTAGGAGAAATGATTTGTCCCGCCTAGTAGGAGTACCAAATCCGACGTAAAAGGGCGAAAGAAATTACAGAAAATCATTTCTGCTCGCTTTAGGAGCGTCATATTCGAAGTGGAAATGCAAAAAAGGGAAAATTTATTTGTGCCCTCTCTAGAAGGGACTACCTCTTAAGTCTGAGGTAAAAGAGTGAAAAAATGGGAAAATGATTTCTGCCTGCTCTAGGAGGAGCACCAAATCCAAGGTAAAAGGGCAAAAAAAAAATCGATGTGATGTGTTATGACATAAAATATCGCTGTTCTATTGAACGCATCAAAACGAAGCAATTGAAATAGACGTTTTTTTAATTGGGGGAGGTCAGGGGACCCAAAAATAGGTCCTGCTTGGGTAGACATTTTGTCTTGAGCCTGTGCCTGAGTGCAACGTATGTGTGGGTGGAAAATTGTAACAAATCGTGCATACACAACTGAACATCTTTTCTGAGTTTCATGGATCTTGTTCCAGATACCCGGTGAGCCTCCTATGAGGCTCTTTGTCTGTATCTAGTGCCTAGTCTAGACTGTATCTAGTGTCTAGTACTCTAGGGGACTCTAAAAAGACTTTTAGAGTCCTTTCTCTTTCCTTTTCCCTTTCAAGAAACTAATGAGGAACGTATGTTGAAAATTCAATTTGACTTTTTTAAACAGCTTTGTAAACCAGATTCCACAATCATGACCCCTCAATTATATTTTTGAAACTAAGAAAAAAGTTTGAGGTGAAAACAATATATATTGTTATTCCATTAGCATTGTTGTCCCTGAAATATGCTTCACTGCATTGTTTTGCACCTTGGTAAGCTACTAGGTGGAATAGTGATGATATGTCTCACCAAATAGATTTATTAATTAAATAGTGTGCCAGTTTATTAAAACATGAATTTTTCTACTATGTTATGTATTATTTGGGAAAACAAATCATTGTGTACTTGATCTAGCTGGAATACTTAATCTAGCTGCCTATAACTGTAAGGTAAGTTTATATATTACGATTTGAGGCACAGTGGAAAACATTTGGATTGGCACCGTGAAACAAGAAAAAAAGTTCGGGAACTAGAGGGATTTTTATGACCATATGTTTTAGGAAATAGGAAGATAACATCTGAAAGAGAGAAATGCGAGATTTTCCAGGAGCAGGTTGAGTGGTCTTTTGTTGCCAATAAAAAGAGATGTAGAAAGAACAATTGAAAAATACGATTAACTGAGCTTTGCATAACCGTAGATCAAACTCCTTTTTCAGAACTGTTCGCTCTGTACAAGTGGAGAAGTTGACAGTAAATGAGTTTTCTTTCTTTCAAAAGTGGAGGAGGTTGATAATCATCAAAACGATTAAATCATTAGAATTATTAGAACCAATACTATAGGAAGCTGGACACAGCTATGTCTGTCGAGTCAAAAGATAGGGATGTAAAACGATCATTATTTCCCAGTTTTTTATGGTTTTTCATGTGGAGTTGGGCCATTTATTGCTGTTCAGATCTAAAAAAAACAATAGTGTAGATACGTATAGCATATACACATATCGTGAGAGACTGGTGACACTTCAAATTCGTAAATGCGGGATGGGGAGTGGGGGTGATAGCACTTTCGAGGGGATATTTTGGTGACATCCCTGCTTTGGAGTGGTCAGTCAGCCAGTGAAGGATGCAGTAAGGTAGTAATCACAAATCAAATCCGAGATTGCGTGACAAAATATGCCAACTGACTTTCAAGAAGGACCAAAAACCTCAATATAAATTTGATCGAAATTAAAATCTGGTGATCCTAGTGAAATTTTCGATTTTAATTTTTGTTGTATTCGTTTTCTACAAGAGTTGTAAGAATTTTAATCATCTAAAGAAAATCATTTTGAATGTAAGTCATTTCTTCCTGTTTTCCTCAGTCCTCGATGTTAATCTTGAATAAGAATTAAACAAAATCTATCCATTTTTGCTGCTTATAATCCACAAATGTAAACTTCGCTAGCTTGAAGAAAACAGGCACCATGTACAATCCGCAGCAGTATATAACCCACATGAGAGAATTTCATTTATCAATATAGAATCGCTTTCGAGGAGGAGGTGATGGGGGTAGGTTAAGTCTCTCGCGTAAAAATATAACACAACAAGTGTCTGGCATAGTTGTTAGATCGGTTACTGCTGCTACAATGGCAGGTTATCGAGATTTAAGTGAGTTTGAAAGTGGTGTTATAGTCGGCGCACAAGAGATGGGACATAGCATCTCTGAGGTAGCGATGAAATTTGGATTTTCACGTACGACCATTTCACGAGTGTACCGTGAATATCGGGAATCCAGTAAAAAATTAAATCTACGACATCGCTGCAGCCGGAAAAAGATCATGCAAGAACGGGACCAACGACGAATCATTAAACGTGACAGACGTGCAACCCTTCCGCAGATTTCAATGCTGGGCCATCAACAAGTGTCAGCGTGCAAACCATTCAACAAAACATCATCGATATGGGCTTTCGGAGCTGAAGGCCCACTCGTGAACCATTGATGACTGCACGACACAAAGCTTTACGCCTCACCTGGGCCCGACAACACCGACATTGGACTGTTGAGGACTGGAAACACGTTGCCTGGTCTGACAAGTCTCGGTTCCAATTGCTTCGAGCTGATGGACGTGTACGGGTATGGAGACAACCGCATGAATCCATGGACCCTACATGTCAACAGGGGACTGTTCAAGCTGGTGGAGGCTCTGTGATGGTATGGGGCGTGTGCAGTTGGCGTGATATGGGACCCCTGATACGTCTAGATATGACTCTGATAGGTGACAGGTACATAGGCATCCTGCCTGATCACCTGCACCCATTCATGTCCATTGGGCATTCTGACGGACTTGGACAATTTCAGCAGGACAATGCGACACCCGACACATCCAGAATTACTACAAAGTGGCTCCAGGAACACTCTTCTGACTTTAGACACTTCCGCTGGCCACCTAAATTCCCAGACATGAACATTGTTGAACATATCTGGGATGCCTTGCAACGTGCTGTTCAGAAGAGATCTCCACCCCCTCTTACTCCTATGGATTTATGGACAGCCCTGCAGGATTCATGGTGTCAATTACCTCCAGTACTACTTCAGACATTAGTCGAGTCCATGCCACGTTGTGTTGCGGCACTTCTGCGGGCTCGTGGGGGCCCTACACGATATTAGGCAGGTGTACCAGTTTTTTTGGCTCTTCAGTGTGTGATGATTAATGAACAAATGGGCCCAAAAGAGCGATATGTTACAGATGGAATAGTCAAACCATATATACCAAAGGGCTTTTGACTACAAGTCTTCAAGAATGCCCTTTTCTTTTCAAGATAAAGATTCCGCACGCTATCCGTGAACCATAGAGGGTGCGATGTACAAACACGCTTTTTTCGAACAAAGGGTATGGCGTCGTGGAAAACAGAGGACAGCTTCGTACTAAATTCTTCCCATTGACATCATTCCACATCAACAAAAACACAAACCAGTTGGTCAACAACCTAACTAGCACGCCACCGTTCTCAAAAATCTGGCAACACTTTCTACAATAATTATTCTTCTCTATCAGTATCGCTATCACGTTCTCGTTTGCGATTGGCTATGCCATTTTTTTTTTCTGTCCTCCTCCCCTTCTGTTGTTGCCGGTTGATTACTCTATTCTCTACAACAGCGAGTAACTCCCGCTGTAAAGAGTATTTTACTATATTATCTTTATTTCTGCTACTGATGAAGGAACTTCATATAGAGAGAGATAGATGGCTTTTTCTCAGCCCAAGATATCAAGGAAACATTTATTTCCTGGATATTATGCTGAGGTGAACTCGACTTTTCCTTCCATCTTGTCTCCGCCGGGACACGAACCTACGCCCTCTTGCATACTGGGCAAGGTATGCATTAAAAACTGACACAAAAGCGCTACACGTGCCTACATTGCTCTCTAAAATAGAGCCTCCTATCGGGAGGGGGCCAATTGTCCCCTTACATCCATTATTGACGTATCTAAAAAATTATTTTGGGTCAGACCCAATGTTATCTGCCAACCTAGATTTAACTTCCTTTTTACTATCTCTTATCCCTTTCTTGAATGTCCTTGTATAAGTAAACAACAACAGGTCATATCGTCCACTTTTATGCTCTTTTCTTTTCAAGATAAAGGTTACGCACGCTATCCGTGAACCAAAAGGGGTGTGATGTCTAAACACGCTTTTTCGAAAAAAAGGTATGACGTTGTGCAAAACAGAACAGCTTCGTACTAAATTCTTACCACCCCGATTGATTCCAACCTGTCTTTGAAAATTTCCATTAATCTTCCTCTCAAAACATTAAAGTTAGTTCTCCGAAAACAAGGAACCAATCTTTTGTTATCAACCTTACCTGAGGAAAAGTTACAGTGAAACCTGACGATACGATGATCACTGGAAGAAAACTCTTCCCCCACTGAAACATGTTCAACTAGATCCTCAGAACTAGTAAGAACTAAATCCAAAATATGGTCTATGGCCACAAGGTCTAAGACCGGCTCTGGTTGTATTTGTAAGAGTCAGGCACTGTGATTAGAATGTAGTTTGATGCCTGCAAGCAAGTGTTTTTTGGCAGGGTTGGTGAAAGACCCTTTTTTTGGTTTTAATAGCATTTACATTAATAACAATAAAATTTCTGAAAAATCATTAAAACTTCTAATAATAATTAAAAATAAAATGTTTTAATTAACATAATTCCCATATTAATTAATCAATAAATATTTCTTACATTTTAATAAAAACCAACTTTTGCAATTTTGTAACTTGAAGAAATATTTTGTGTTTGAGAATTTTTAATATATTATTCCTAACCCTATAATAAAGATGTTTTCCCTAGTTACTTTCAATACGCTTAATTAGGAATCTATTTCGCAAAAACTATGATAAAAACTAGGCAAATACAGTGTGTTTAATGAAGCATGATTAATGCAGATTAATTAGCAATGATTTGCGATATACAGGGTGATTATAACTAAAGTTCTGATTTAAAAACACTGTAAAATAAAAACCACTGGTCAGAATGACTTGAAAATTTGCACGAATGTTCCTGAGGCAATGGAATTTTGTATGGCGAAGGGGAAAAAATATAAAAATGTAAAGTAGGCGATACTGAACTCATCCAGCATATGGGAAATTTGCTCGCAGAATGGATATGATAGCCAGTCAAGGCAAAATGATAATGCAATTAGCATGGCACGATTTTATAATTCATGAAAACATCACAAAAATTAAGTCATTTAAACAAACAACTACACCTTACACAAGAAATGTTAAATATGTTGTCCACCATGTTCTGGCTGTGAGGTAGAACAAAAGTGCTAGTTCAATAACAGATCAGAGTAGGCTTATGTCATGGTAATGATGTGAATGTGCTTTCAATTCACCAACGTTTCCAATTCATTTTATTGATAATTTTTGTTGCACCACCGTCATTTTCTGCTCACAAGGCTAATTGGATCAGGACCTAAAATTTATTGCTGATTACAGCTGCCTTTTTTATACTCAAATATAAAGGCCACAACAGACAAAATTTCCAATGAGGCTGAGGAAAGATGCCCGTAAAAAATATGGATGTCGAACACATATTTAAACTATATCAAAAATACAGCAACCCAATAAGAGCAATAAAAAACCAATAACTATGATGAAATATAAATATGCTGCCCATAAAAAATATGGTTGTCTCATCTAAGTATGGGTAGCTTCTTGATTTATCCCAATATGTTTATCATATTTCTTTTCAAATGTGTCAATTGTGTTATAATTCACTACCACCAAAAGGTTGGTGCGCTAACCACTCTGTGTGGGACTCACTGTGGCAGGGGTGCAAGAGCTGCGCCAAACTGCGTCGAAACGGTTTCTCTTGCTACATGGTGCGCCGAATCCCTGCGCATTTGCGCCAATTCTTGTTTGTGGTTCGCGGAGGTACTGCTAACGCCCTGTAGTGCGTCAAATATCCGGAATTTAGAAAAAAAGAAGCATGAAAATGTTGTTCACGAGACGCGTTCTTTCCGAGACACGGAAAAAGATACGGAGGGAGAAACTTCAATTTTTTTCACTTCCCTCCATCTACCACAACAGCGTTATGACCTTGGAAAGTAGTTCTACTACCTTGAAGTATAAAGTCCTATACTGTTATTGGTTAACCGGCGGGCTATCAAAGTCCCTTAATGAATATGCCGAATTTTCCGATTTTGTATACCGTTTTTTCTCCTGCGGGTTATATACTGAAAATAACGGTAATTTCGCGGCTGGCAACCTGCGTTCAAAGACGGCATACATCGAAAAGGAGATTGTTTTACTCGTTTAAATTACCGACATTTTTCGAAGATCGTTGGAAAAAAATGGGATCTTGGAAAAACTCCAGCTAAAATATTCATAGTTCATCTAGTCACTATGCGGTCGTGTGGTTATCGTCGGCAGTTGCCGAACGTGACAATTTCACATTGCGAAAATCCGGATTTGGTGAACAGGATCGGCTCGAGGAAAAAAACTTCTACCCATGCGGAATCTATTTTTGGCGCTACTGACTTTTTTTTTGGTCAACAAAGCTTTTTTCACCCTTTCAGCTCCATTTGACACCACTCCTAGAGCAGCGCCCTATATGGCCGCACGGTCCGTTACTGCATTGGTGGGGGAGGGGCATGCTCTTAACACTAGTCAAAGGAAGGAGTTTGTACTAGGAGCATGCTCATTTTACATAACTTCTGTGAGACCTTTTTATATTAATGTCCTACCCATGGCCCCCACATCCAGGAGTAGGGCCCCTAGGCTGGGATCTTTCGCGGGCCCCCTGGTCAGACTTCTCACGGGCCCTTCTATAGTTCATGTATAGCATGAAAAAGCAAAAAATTATGAGAATTATCCCGAGCCCCAGGGGTAGAGCCCTGTCATCCCCGGCCTTGTGGGGGCCATGGTCCTACCTTTCAAAAACATGTTGTTGGAGAGAATGAAACATTTGTACCCTTTCTTGTTTTTTTGCACTCCCTCTCATGCATTGCTGGGATGGTACATTACTCTCTCACTTATTGCTGGGATGTTGCTTAACATTGTAGCACCAACAGAACTATTAATTATGTGTGATGAATGGGTTGCACTACAATGCAAAGAATTACAAGAAGTTAAATCAGTTCAGAGAATAGAGAGATAGATATTGGGCAGGCATATTCAAACTTTGTGACTTTGAAAGCAGCCCAAAGTTCAAAATTTAGCCAGTTTTGGTGAAGGCTTTTTTTATCTTTAGCATATGGTAACGCAGACAGTGAAAGAGTTCATTGTTAACAAATAAATAAAAGTCTGTTCGAACATTAAAAATTTGTCCATCCAATGCTTTAATGGAATAAGACATACAAAATCTTATGTTCAAGGGTATGAAAAATTTGAAAAAAATTGTCATTGAGATGCTGAACTTCTGAAAGCGACTCGTGATTCATAATCTATTAACATACTATTAGGTTGAGAAATTGTTTAAGTAAATAAGGTATTTATATTTTTCTCGTGTTTTGCATTTTCCATTTAAATTTAATAATTCTTTTAAATTATGTGAGAAGCTAATTTTTTTTTCACGGAAACCCTTATTCTATTCTGCACGCACTTCTTTGCTATATTAGGATGAATAAGAATTTGGTGTTCAAGCAACAGAAATTCTTGCTGCCTTGGTTTTTAGTATGCATGTTGCTTAATTTGAAAAGAGTCTAATAATTTTTATTCGCCATTTCAGTAATGCATGTTTTAGTAATGACAGATAAGATGCTTCAGAAAAAATTTCAGTGGATTTTAATTTGTGAAGGAAATTTATTTAGAATTATTTGTTCTAACCATTTTTGGCATTTCACAGAAAAATTACTCCTTATATTGCAGATATAGTTCGTTTTTAGTTCTGTTCCATTTTCAAAATTTCTGCTCCAAAAATGAAATTTGCTGCTCCAAAATAGATGAGGGGCGCTTGCACCCCTGCTGTGGTAACAATCTTTATCTGCGGCCATGTTGTAGCAGGCCTGTCATTTAGGGGGTGCAGGGGGGGGGGGCGTTGCCGTTATTTTCAAAAGTTATTTTCACCGTTATTTTCGAAAGCCAGGCCCCCCTGGATTTTGAAAATACACTAAAAATGGTATATATATATATATATACATACATTGAGTACATGTGCTTTGTCCCCACTGGAAAAAGTTGAAATGACAGCCCTGTGTTGTTGTTTCTGTTGTACCTTAATGTTAGGCAACTTTCTGACAAATACGAACAGAGTATCGAACTCGTGACATCTCTAAACATCTTTTGGTACTTTAGTTGAGAATCTTATCTACCTGGGCTACCGAACCCTGGCATTCATTTATTCATGTATTATAAGAAGTTGCAAATGATTTTTTACTTTCATAAAATACTTTGTTTGAAAATAGGAAAAAGATATAGACCTTTTTTTTTAAATTACAATTTTCTTTGCATGTATTTGCTTATAGCATGCAAATTTTTCAACCCAATTTCATAGAACTCATACTTGATGAATATTTGATGGCGTGCAAAAAAACATTATTCTGAAATTTAAAAGAAGAACCTTATGTATTTAAAGAGACATGAGCATATTCAACAAAAATTTATTTTAAGTACAAATGTGTAAGAGTTATCAATTTTATTTTTATATAATATATATTATTTGATTGCAAATGCATATGAAAATTATAGTTGACTATCATCAAAATTCAGAAATTTGTAGATGATATAGTGATCTGTATTTCAGCTACTTCCTTAAAGAAGCTGGTTGATAAGGGGTTTTCCACAAATTTTCATTTTTATTACATTTTTTCATTATTTGTGAAGTATTAATTAAATTAAGTCCTTTAGTGTATGAAAAAGTCTATTATCATTGTCAGTATCAAATATTTTTGGTTTTTAAAACAATATGAATTCAAATATGATTTTTCATGGACTTAGATAATTTTTTTCATTTACAAATGAACCTCTTTTCTATTTAGACTGTGGGGACATTAGACGAGCCACTTCAATGACTGATCTGAGTTTCTCATCCTTTGGGAAGTGGCGTTTGTTTTCTACTCCTACTGGGAATAAAGATATAGGTATATATATATTATACATTACTTTCACACATTATCAGAATACTTTTTTGTACTTGCTACATAAACATTACTTGCAGAATATCCAGGTTTTGCTTGAAAGTACTCTCCATTAAAGCTAATAAGCTTTTCAAGTCTTTTCTTCCATTGTTGAAAACATTTTAAAAATTCATCTCTTGTGATGCTGAACAGTGCCTCCATCCTTTTTGTTTGCACCTCATCTATGTTGGAAAACCGCTTTTATTTCAGGTCTTTCTTCATTCGTAAGAATAAAGAAAAGTCTCACGGAGCTAATCAGGTATGTAGAGTTCACAGTGCAATCAAAACCCGACAGATGGCAGCACACGTGTTGACCAATGAGAACAAGGAAAAAAAGTTTTTTCTCTCTGTCGACATAACCAATTTACAAACATTGATATTCGTTTCAATGGTTGAGTTCGTTATGTGCCATCGACGCTGACACATTTCTTGTTTCTGTGTAAATAGGTTAAATAAATAATTATATTCATTACAGTACTGTCTTGCTCAAGTGTTGACCACAGAACATGATCTGAACATGCAACATTGACAATGGAAGCAACATCAGTGGCATGACTTGTGGTTAATTTGTGAAACCAATTCATGCAGGAACTCGTATCATATACCAACATCGTCCAAGGATTTATGCTGACAACTTGGATGTTTACAACAATCACACATTGTGGACACTTTTGCCAGGGCCGCAAGTAGGGGGTGCAGGTGGTTCTGGTGTGCTGGACTAGAGGGGGTGTAAATTTCACTCTTCAACCTCTCCTTCAACATTATGAGGGGGCGCCAAAATGCATGCTTGCCCCGGCTGACCAAGCATCTAGTTGCGTCTCTGACTTTTGCTTCTCAAGAACGCTTATCAGTAGTCATGTAAGAATTTCATTCTTTTTAGGAGAGGCATCGGAACCATTTGAGGCATCATGTAAATTTCTGTTGCATATAAAATTGAAGTCCTTGCATACATAATTTTATTACAAAACTGTATATATTGTATCGCACTGTACTTTCACTATCAGCAGTATGTCTGTCTCTTGCCCTGCTGAGGATGCCGCTGCTCAAATCGATTGTATAGCTCTATAAATCCCATCTTTTGGCATCAGAACATCATTTTATGATTTTCGCAAGTCAAGGCGTCGTTTCTTTTATTGGATATCACAAGAGACGAAACCATTTGGTATGCTGACCGAGTTGATTTGATAATGCATATATTGTTGTTGTTTATTGTTTTAATTTTTTACATAAATACAAGATGAAACAAAAAATCAGCCAAAGGGGTCTAGAGACCCATACTGGATGATACATTGAAAATTTATAATGAATAATAAGGAACACAGTTACTTATTAGTAAACAACATCAACAAACTAAAACGGAAAAACGAAATATTAGAAAAACACATACACACGCACACACAAAATGGGGAGGGGGTTTCAAAAAAAAAAAATCAAATGTCAAAACAAAACTTTCAAATAATTTGTAGTATTTTTGGCAACAGCAAGGAGTGTAATTTTATGAAATACGCATTGCATGATTTTCAGGTAAGTATATGCAAATATAAATCAATATAATGTTGCAATGCTTAAGATCAAATAGATTCATAATTGAACTGATGAGGAGCATAGGAAAATCAAAAGAAACTCTCGATGTCACTGATTGAAAAAAGATATATGTGTCTTTTGAAAGGTAATAAGTTAGTAATGTTAAGGATAGCAGGTGGTAAAGAGTTGCAAAATTTCGGGATGAGGTAAGTAAAATGCTTCTTCAGAAGAGTTTTGTGGATAAGTGGTAGAGTGTATATATTGTTCAATCTATTTGAGAAACGGGAACTGTTCAGAGGTAAAGCAAATTGCGTTTAAAAATAATTATAGTAGATTTGTAGAAATAAAGCTGACGTAGGGGAAAGATTCCAAGACTGTGAAAAAGTTGTTTTGAAGGAGTCAAATAGTCACTTGTAATAAGTCTTATTGCTCTTTTTTGGAGTTTCATTATTGGTGTAAGATTTGAAATGAAGTCGCCACCCCAGATAGCTAAACCATATAACAGAAGGGAATGAAATAATGAGTAATACAGTGTTAACATGAACGAGTGATCTATATATGGTTTTAGGTAATATAGTTTGTAAATTACATAGCGAAGTTTACTTTGCAGATATTTTACATGAGTTTTCCATCTAAGGTTATGATCAATATGAATACCTAAGTATTTAATCGTGGAAACCTGTTTGAGACTCTAGCAGTTACAAGTTGAAATGTTTTGGCAACTATTATTGTGGAATATCAGATTATGGTTTAAGTTTATATTAGTCATAGAAGAGAAGTACATAAGCTTCGTTTTTGTTACATTTATTTGTAAGTCGTTACTGATAAACCAATTACGAATTATTAATAAATCTGCGTTTATCGAACTTGCAAGTGAATGGTCGTCATCAGTTGAATAAAGCAATACTGTGTCATCTGCAAATGTTATGATTTTACCAGTTAATTCAATGTTGCAAAGGTCATTTATGAATATGTTGAATAATAATGGTCCCAGAACAGAGCCCTGAGGTACGCCTTTGATTGTTTTTAATGGATTACTAAGATTATATCCAACTTTAACTATTTGATATCTATGACTAAGATAAGAAGCAATTAATTTATGTGCATTACCTCTGATACCAAAAATATGTAATTTATTGAGTAAGATACGACGGTCGACACTCTCAAATGATTTTTTATGTCCAGGAAAATGGCAATAGTCTTATCAATGTATCGATGTATCAATTTTTTCCACAATATACTTAGTGAATTATAGATTATATTAGATATATATATATATCTGACTCCACTCTGATTATAAAATGACTTGTCAGCAATCACAACATTAATTTATTTACAAAAATTCACACACACACGAAAAGACATCAACATGTTATCAGGACCATCTTAAGAGCATCATGGGCCCCCCGGGCCAAGTGATGTTTTTGAGGCCCTACCTGGAAAATTTTTGAAAATTTCAACCACTTCTCATTTTTATGAGGCCCCTCTCCTTTCGAGGTGCCCGGGTGGGCCCATGCGTTAAGACGGCACTGCATGTTATTAACACTGACACACAACAACTGCATATTTTTTTCTTCTTCCAGTCTCTTGCCTCACATAATCTGCATAGTTACTTATAACGGCAAGCGTTGGCAAAACTCCTCCAGAACCAAATATGCCATGCTTGTTTCCTCAATCGCTGCAGATACTTGATCTCATTTTGTAATGGTATAAACCTGCGGCAAGTGGAGAGGGACTACCTCATTTAAAATATTTTTGCTAATTGTTTCTCACCTAAATATCGCAAGTCAGGTCATTTTGCTGTTGGAAGGGTCTTCGTCGATCCGGAGCAATCGGTAAACATAGCTTTCAAGGCTCTCAACTGACTGTGGTGAAATGACGTCATTCCTGGTGCTGCTGCATAGCGATTCTGTTGATGGGGAAAATCTGGAATGTATGCAAATCGGCAACGCAGTCGAGGGTGATTGGTCACCGCTTCAGTATAAAAGGCAGTGATAGTGTAGCCTCTACACACTTCTAATCTCACTCCACTCATATCCAGCCGTACTTCGCCACTGGTTGGTTAACTCCACCTGGGGAGTTAGGATACTTGGAATGCCTCTGTAAATCCTACATGTTCCTGAACTCTTATTAGGCTGCTTCTCATCATGTAAGACCTGTCGAGGTAAAAGAACAGACGAGTTGACTTCAACATCCAACTCTGAAATGAACTTACTCCCGGTGAATGGAGATGTGAACCAACTACTTGGTGATATTAACTTTTGTCAAAATTCATAAAAATTTTCTGAATCAAATCCTTAAACATTCTATTTGAATTAAATGTAAATTGTTGAAGTTCTAATTCTTGACTCTAGTTGTGTTTGCTCATGATGTTCATTATTTTTGATCCCAGTTGTGACAACATAAACATCACAATTTCCCAACATCTGAAAATGAATAAATATGAGTCATTAAAACAAAAATTGTTCTCAGAATGTGCTGATTCCAAAGCTACATGTAGGGCCGTCTTAAGAGCATGATGGGCCCCCGGTCCAAGTGATTTTTCTGAGGCCCCTTCCTGACAAATTTTCAAAAATTTCAACCAGTTCTAATTTCTCTGAGGCCCAAGTGGGCCCATGCGTTAAGACGGCACTGGCTACGTGCATACGTAAACTTTTGGGGGATTTATAGTTGGGCGATCACAAACCATCATTTCTGCTACAACAAATATGAGAGTTGGCGAGGGACAATATCAACTATGACTTTTTGAAGAACCTATGGCTCCAGTGGTTGCCTATGACCATTTAATCTATCCTTCCCTCCTCCACTGAGGAGTTGATACAGTTTGCCATGCTGGCAGATAAAACCATGAAGTTGCCATAGAGCCACAAGTGACATATTCTCTCTCGACCGATAATGAATCTTCACATGTTGTTGTGTGTGTGCTGCAAGAGAGAGCGAGAGAGATATCTCATAACTGACTTACAAAAACAAGTTTCCAAATCGACAGAGCAGGTTAATCAGCCAAATTTTTTTTATGCTCACGATCTACCTCTCGCGACTGACGGGCATTTTCTAGAGGCTACAATACATTGCAACAGCTACATCAAAACACATTGGAACAGAATGAGGGACATTGTTATTATCATATCCTTTTTGGACATTTAACTCACAAATGCAGAGATCCTTCCACTTTCTCGAATTCGGGAAACGTGTAGCTGCTGCCACCCAGCAGCCAGTGGGTGATAGGTTACCTCTTGCCATAAGTCGCAGGCTACACGTTTATGATAGGACCACAAATCGTCTATATTTGATCGATATCAGCAGTGATATTATGCTTTCCAGTAGGTCACAACTCCCAAAACCGCAATCCAGATCTGTTTGAACTATATGCCTCTAATCAATCCAGAATCAAGACTTATGGTACAGAACTTATTAACTTAGACCGTAGACTCAGGGGGGTTCTTCAAGTGGAACTTTATTGTTGCGCAAGTAGCCATTCCTATAATTGGTGCTGATTTTCTTTGAAATTTCGGGCTCTTGATCAATCTTTAAAAGAAAAGAAAAAAAAATGTCTGGTCGACTCTGTCACCAACCTCAACCAGAGCTGTCTTAAGAGCATCATAGGCCCTCAGGCCAAGTGATTTTTTGGGCCGTGCCTGGGTGGACCCATGCATTAAGATGGCACTGACCTCAGCATCTCTGGCTTATCTCAAGCTTGCTCCTAGCCTACTGTTCGAGTGATTGACAACTCCTCTCGGTATTGTACAATTTTGAAGGAGTTTCCAGAGCTAACTAATCTGAAACCTTTCGTTCTGTCAAACACAGCACCATTTATTATATCCACACCACTGGCCTGCCCATACACAGCCGGCTCAAAAGCTTGAATCTGCAGGTGCTTGATGCAGTTAAAAAAGAATTTGAGTACATTGTAGAGCAGGACATCTGCAAGCCTTTCAAAAGGTCTTGGGCAGGACTGTCATTTCAACCTTTTTTGGGTGGGGGGGGCCAAAGAACAATATATTCAATGTGTGTGTGTATATATATATATCACTTAGATAAGGAACCACACAAAGGTATATGATATCATGGAAAGAATTAAACGTTTGAAATGGAAATATGGGATGGACATTTTGCAAGAAGACAGGACAACAGATGGACCAGAAGTATTCTGGGTTGGTACCCCATGGTGTTAAATGTCTGAGAAGATGCCCTCACACAAGATGGATTGACGCGATCAGGAAAGTGGCTGGAGTCAACTGGATGGCTAAAGCATCAGACAGAGCAGAATGGAAAAATTTAGAGGAGACTTTCATCCGGCAGTGGATTGAAAATAGTGGTTGTTGTTGTTGTTGATGATATATATATATATATATATATATATATATATATATATATATATATATATATATATACACTATTTCTCAAGGGCGTAGCGAGGGGGGACTTGGGGGTCTGGTTCCCCCGAAATGTGAGAAAATGACCGAAAAGAGGGAAAAAGATGGCTAAATCTATTGTTCTATCTCTTTGCCCCCTGAACGAAATTTCTGGCTACGCCCCTGCTATTTCTAGTGCATTTTCTAAAGCCAAGGGGGGGGGGAGCAATCGCCCCGCCCCTAATTTCCAAAAATGACACCTGCTCTTGGGCCTCACCATTATATGTTGCGCCAAAAGCTAATGGTGCAATTCGTCCTGTCGGAGATTATCGATGACCGAATGCTCAAATGATCCCTGACCATTATTCAATACTAGTTATCCTAGCTTACCTGTTGCTGAAGACCATCAAAGATCTGAGTCAATTTCTGGGAATTTCAAATTTTTATCGAAGGTTCTTTCCATATGCTGCTCACAAACAAGCCAGATCAACTGCTTTTCTCAAAGGCTCTAACAAAAATGAAAAACAAAGACATACATTGGACAGCAGATCAACAGGTGTTCTTCATCAACAGAAACTAAGCAGCAGTTGGCTTGAGCAACACTACTCGTCAGAGACTCCGACATGAAGAAAACATTGGAGGGGCTGAAAGTTGCTGGTCGTCCCATATATACATGACTCAAGCATGTATGCAGGAGAGGAAAGGTGTGCATTGCATTGTTTTTCAGAAATTATGAGCCCCCCCCCCCTTCAAAATTTATTGGTGGGGGGGATCAAGTGACCTCAGCTTCCTAGGTTCCAGTGCATATGCTATTGTGCACCGTAATCCATGTGCTCGGATAGCCTTGTGTGTGTTTGCATTGGATTACGCCATTGGGGGTGCAATTCACCAAATCAACAACAACAAACTCGAACCACTTGGTTTTTCTCGAGAAAACTGTGTGATACAGAACAAAAGTACAGCGCCTATGGCCGAGAATTGCTCACTGCATTTGCTGTTAAAAACATTTTCAATTCATACTTGACGGAAGGCAATTTTGCATACTCACTGGCCATTAATGCTTGCCTTCAATCGAAAACAGGACTTCTCCTCGACAGACGCGACAATTTTCATTAATTTCACGATTTACGACTGACATTCGCTACGTAAAAGGTTCTGACAATCAGGTTGCTGATGCTCTCTCCCAAATAAATGCTATCAAACTTTCCTGCCAAATCGATTACAAAGCAATTGCTAAAGCTCAGATGACCAATATAGAATTGCCCGAGTTGCAGACAAAGTCTTATGTGACATTTCCGATATGTAATGTCTTGTATTAGCTATGTCCCATGATTCTTACATCCATTATATAATTCTCAGGCAAACTCAAAGAAAACATTGCTATATGTGTAAAACACATATTTATTCACACATAATTCAACATTATTAATTTACATTACATTCGTTAATTAATTTTTATCATTAACTTAATAGTCATGATCTTGATGTATAAAACATGAAAAGACCTCACCAATTGATGTCGATGGCAATCTTCTCAGGCTAATAGAATCATGACAACTTCTCTGAAGGATCAAATGACGATCGGGGGGGGGGAGGGGGTCAATCCAGTTCGAGCGATGCAAGTCTGTGAATACAACGCACAGATCAGCACGTCGAAGAAACGGTACACAATAACAAAAGAATATTAGTAGATGAAGAATCAGAAGATCATGTTGACAATCTCACACCAGACTGATGATGACGGTCATCACCATTTATATCCAACTCCAAGAGCACCGAGGGAGACTGGTTCGATGACGGGAAGGTGAAAATCATGTCGCTGGCAAATGCCTGACACTTGACCCAAACCACGTCATTGTAATCACATTATTAATCCGAATGTATGTCTATATAACTAGAATGACCATATGTCCGATCCTTTTTGGGACAGTCCCGACTTTTTATTCTTAATTTTTTCATCAAATTAACGAATAAAATTATCTTCCCAACTCAGACATTATATTACGACAAACATGTAAGAATATTCATCTCACATATTTGTCATTTTTTATTTTAATTCACTGCAATTTACAGTGGCTCTCCATTTCCCATGATTGGTGATTTTTCTGTGATTTAGTGTGAACTGGCAACTTAGCTTAGTTTTGGCATTGTTTTTGACGGTAATTGGCAATGTTCCGTATTTTCCAAGGCCAATTTCCCATATTTTTATCAAGCAAATATGTTCAGCCTACTCATAGTTCAAGTAAACCCGTTCATTAAAGAAACTCTCTTCAGAAACATATAAAGAACAGATCTGGATGAAGAATCAGTTTTGAAATTGTAGAAATAGATTTTTTGATTTCTTTTTTGGTTTTTGGTTTGAAATGAAAATTTAACCACTTTACTACCAAGGACGTAATATTGCATCCAAATGTCAGTGGAATAAATTCAAACAAGTCTGTTTTCTTTCCTCTTTCCTCATCATAACTACAGTGACCATACATCCCTTATTTGCCAGGACAGTCTTGTTGTTTTCTGTTTTTCCGGTCATCCTGACTTTGCAAAATGTCCCGGTTTTTCCCGTTTTTAAGCGGAGTTCACTTGAATGTCATTACTTCCATCAAAAACATTGGTACACTCATTAACTATGAGTTTGATGAGTTGACATTATTTTCAGGGATATATACAAAAGTATTTGTGTTTTCTTTGAATATTGCACATATTTGTAATACTTTGAGTGTCTTACTAACATACCAGTTCGAGTTCCGGAAATTGCATTTTAGTTCAATTTTTTCTACTTTTTCTGCTGACGCAAGGGAGGTGCCTATTATGTAGCTCTCTATTAGCTTTATCTTTATCTAAATACCGTAGGGCAGTGGTTCTCAAACTTTTGTCGCACACAGCTCTCTTGCCTAGTTCATGGTTCTTCTGCGGCAAACCATAATAGTTTAGTTGAATCGATTTTTGAGAAACAAAATAATTTGGAATTCTCGAATCACCACAAACAAAATTATTATGAAAATCTCTTCAAACTTTGGAAGGGGGTCCAAAACAGCAATTTGAGCTATTTGGGTTGAATATTTTGTGCCATAATTGGCAATTTTGCCATAATTTGGTGACTGTTTGGCGATGATTGGCAATGTTTTGTATTTGTAAACCAAATTTCCCATATTTTTCTCAAGGAAATATGGTCAGCTAAATCCTAACGAAACTTTGTTGCAGTCCTATGAAAAAAAACAGTAGTTTTTTACCTCTGTCATGTCCTACTATATACATTTAAGAGCGAAATGTGGTCAGGGTTCAAAGGTTACATAGAAAATTCAAAGGTTACATAGAGGAATCACGCTGAGTTGAAACCACAGAAGTTATATTTATGAAATTTGTTCGGTAGTTTTATTTTATGGCGTAAAGACTCATTAAGAAGATTTTCAAAATTCGACCCTTTAGGGAGGGTCATAAGAGGTTTCAAAGGTTAAAATCGGGAAATCACACCGAGCCAAAACCATTGAGGTTGTATTCATAATATTTGGTCAGTCGTTTTATTACATGAGGTAAAGACTCACTAAGAAGGGGGTTTTCAAAATTCGACCCCTTAACCTGTCTTATGTCACTAATCCTCTGAATTTTTTAAACGAAATGAATTTCAGGTTTCTCTGAGAAGAAATAAGCCAAAAAAGGAAGATACGATTACATTAATCCGCTGTAAAAAAGAGGGAAAAGAGATGTCTAGTTATATATTTTTCCAGTGTGGGGATTCAAAACAGGTTTTCATGATGCTATTTGTGTATGTAAAGATAAATACACTGCTGGCCACCGTAAATGCAACACCCTGAAGGAAGCATGCAAATAATATGAAATTTACAACATGCATTAGCGGAGGTAAGATATGCAAATGATTAGAATTTCAGCACAGACGCACATCATGCGCGCCTGTGGCGCCACTTCAAAGCGCTATTTAAGGCTTGGAGATTTCGACGATTTGAAGTACGGCAATTGTGTTTTTTTCAAAAAAACGATCAATTATGCCTCATAGAAAACAGCGATCATCTTTTGATCAAGTATCCGAGTTCGACAGAGGAAGGATAGTGGCCTACCGAGATTGTGGATTATCTTTCAGGGAAATCGGTAGTCGTGTTGGACGAAACCAAACAACTGTAATGCGGATATGTGATCGTTGGATGCAGGAGGGTACGACGGACCGACGTGTTCGATCGCATCCACCTCAGTGCACCACTTCACGTGATGACAGGCGTATTGTGCGTATGGCAGTGACGGATCGCTCAGCCACATCACGAACCATAGCACAGCACATTCTGTCTGTACCGCATCATCCAGTGTCTGCGCGTACCATTCAACGCCGTTTACAGCAGAGTGGTCTGTCCGCAAGACGTCCATTGCTTCGTCTACCCTTGACGCAGAACCACAGACGTCTCCGCCGCCAATGGTGTGATGAAAGAAGGATGTGGACGGCACAATGGAATGAAATTGTCTTTACTGACGAGTCACGCTTCTGTCTGCAACACCACGATGGTCGGATTCGAGTCTGGAGACACCGTGGAGAGAGGATGCTGAACAGCTGCGTTATGCACCGCCACACTGGTCCTGCACCGGGTATTATGGTATGGGGCGGTATTGGATATCACTCTTGCACTCCTCTAGTACGCATTGCCGGTACTTTAAAAAGCCAGCGCTACATCTCCGAGGTGTTGGAGCCAGTTGTCCTTCCTTACCTTCAGGGCTTGCCCACAGCCATATTTCAACAGGATAATGCGCGACCACACGTGGCACGCGTTGTCCAAAGGTTCTTCGTCAATCGCCAGATTGAATTGCTTCCCTGGCCAGCTCGCTCTCCGGATCTTTCGCCGATAGAAATCATGTGGTCCATGGTTGCTCAACGATTGACCCAGATTACATCCCCAGCTGCCACACCAGATCAACTTTGGCAACGCGTGGAAGCTGCTTGGTCTGCTGTACCCCAAGAACACATCCAAAGTCTCTTTGAATCAATGCCGAGGCGTGTGGCAGCGGTGATCTCCAACAATGGCGGCTACTCTGGCTACTGATTTTGGCAGGAACCACACTTCACAGAAGTCTATAAATTTAATCATTTGATGCTTGGTCAACATGTTATCTACAAAATAAATATTGTTGCGATATCTCTTGTCTTTCTTGGTGTTGCAATTTGGGTGGCCAGCAGTGTATATAACAATAAAAGGTTTATAAGATATCACCACAATAGACGATGTATATATGCAGTACACTGAGACTAGAGGATGTCTATGAGTAAATATTTGGTGAATGGAGCTTGAAAGTGGCATGGAACATCAGTATTTTGTATGCACACATAAATCAAAGACAAGAATAATATGCTCTCAGTAGGGACTTCTTTTGAACTTCCAGGCTGCGGTCTCTGGCCTTTATGTGCCACTGGGTGCATGTGTAATTTTTCTCCCTAGTCATTGCAAGTTAATGTCTGTCTTCGTGGGAAGAACGATGCGAGTGATTCGATACTTGGGAGCACGGGACAAAGGAGGGGGCACCACAATAAATCTTCGCCAACTTTTTCAGGCACAACTCTGCCTCTTTTGAGGTAAGGGAAATAAGGTGCTTTGCATCGGTCCAGGGTTGTTAGCGGTTCTATCTATATCTCAGTAGGGACTTGTAATCAAGACCTGATTTTGTTATTTACCTTGAAAGCCTGAATATTTATGTACTATTTATACGATTTTTTTTTTATCGAAAAGTGTAGTTTCATTTTGATCAATTAGTTTTTATAAGAGCTTTCAAATTCTTGCGCTATGCATAGCAACATATATCAGACGTGGGACCTCTTTCGCCGATAAAAATAGTTTTCTCTAGTTTCTTATACAGAAAAACTTCACTCCCCATTTTCGACATTTTTTTTGGACCTGTGGAATAGAATTTTAATGCTTAGTATTTCACTTCGTAATAGAATAAAAGTTCTCAGTGCCAAGGTGGAAGGGGTATTTTAGTGAGAGATCTATCTCATTGTATAATGTAGGCCTCTATTGATTTGGATAATCATTGTTGTAGATGAAGAGCAGCACCAAATTGCTTTGTTGTTAGAAAAAAAGTTTAAAACCTGTCAATGTTCAGGCCCATGTGCTGCTGCAGCTTCAACCCATCTCTGGGAGGGGGGGAGAATCTCTGAATGCCGAACGAAATAATAAATAATATGGCAAATTCAAACATTTACATGATCTGATTTTTTTTTGCAGTCCCCTGATCTTCTAATCAACTGAATTGAACTGAATGAGAGTAGGTAAGTCGAGGAACCATAACATCACGTCAAAACTTAGCAACAGTTATTATCATCACACATAATATTATTAAAGAAAATAACAAATTACATTTGATTTTATATAGGACTTCATATAATTTAGGGCGCGGTAGCCCGGTCGATAAGATGCTCGCCTAAAGTACCAAAGGATGTTTAGAGGTGTTGCGAGTTCGATACCCGGTTCGTCCTTGTCAGAAAACTTTCCTGACACAGGGGTACAAGAAAGAAGAAAAAAAATGGCGACTTGACCGCAGCAAAAAATTGCTACCTCAGGGAGTCCCCCATCGAGGGGTTAGCGCGCCAACCTCTCGACGAGTATTAAAAAAAAGCCTGCCGTTCGGAATCGGCAATAAATTGTAGGTCCCGGTCTAATTAGCCCTCGTGTGCAGAAAATTACCGTGGTGCGACAAAAATGATCAAATGATCATATAATTTATGAGAACAGAAAATATGCATAGGAAAAGTGCATTGGCATATGTTCGCATCTTTTCTCTATGAACTTATTTTAAAGTACATCCCTTCAGACAAAGACGAGGATGATTGAGAGTGAAAAAGAAACATGTTTTCAATCTCTCACACGAGAAGCTATATATATATATATTACTTTGTTAGGTGCACACACATGGTGTAACAATAGCAGCAAAGGAATGGTGTTTCTATTTCTTACACACATTCAACTCCCGACATAATATGTCAGAAACACTGAACAGGTTAAGAGAAACATAGATGAGTTATACTGAGAAAAATATGATTACAGGAGGCGGACTACCCAGACCAGCCGGAATAGTGTATACTTTTCAGAAATTAGTAAACCATCATTAGTAGACTTCAACATCCATGATGTTAGTAGGTTACCGTGAAGAGCATCAGTGCTCAACACTCAATGCAGCACACAATATGAGAACAAGTCATACTATGAACATAGGAAGAATAAATGCGATGCTGAGGCGTCTTGCAGGACTATTTATAGTGGAAGTGAACAGGTTTATTCTTGGACTAATCAACGTATGGCAGGCATTTGTAAATTGCAGTCATTCAGTAAATTTGCATACAGATATGGGGCTTTGATTTATTTTGAACATTACGTTTTGGTGGCATCAGTCCAAACAAGATGAAGGAAGTTGATCAGGCTTTTCCCACATTGTATACATAGTTATTACAGATTGAGATTATGGAACTATTATTTTATGGGATGGAAATCCACAGATACCTCCTCCCATGAGACAAGGTATTTACTAATAATCTTTCATCACATATATATTTTTCAATACAATAAAATAATATACACAAATAAAAATATATATTGTCAAATCCGATGACTTGGCCGGGTCTTCTCCCAAGGAATCATTTAATTGTGAAATGCTAAGGGTTTAGTAGTCGCTTAAATAAACTGAAGAGCCAAAAAAACTGGTACAGGCATGGGTATGCAAATAAAGAGGTATGGAACCAATTAGAGTACGGCGCTGCGGTCGGCAACGCCTATATAACACAACAAGTGTCTGGCATAGTTGTTAGATCGGTTACTGCTGCTACAATCGCAAGTTATCGAGATTTAAGTGAATTTGAACGGGGTGTTATAGTCGGCGCACGAGAGATGGGACATAGCATCTCAGAGGTAGCGATGAAATTTGGATTTGCACGTACGACCATTTCACGAGTGTACCGTGAATATCGGGAATCCGGTAAACAATTAAATCTACGACATCGCTGCGGCCGGAAAAAGATCGTGCAAGAACGGGACCAACGACGACTGACGAGAATCATTAAACGTGACAGACGTGCAAACTGCTGCAGATTTCAATGCTGGGCCATCAACAAGTGTCAGCGTGCGAACCATTCAACGAAACATCATCGATATGGGCTTTCGGAGCTGAAGGCCCACTCGTGTACCCTTGATGACTGCACGACACAAAGCTTTACGCCTCGCCTGGGTCCGACAACACCAACATTGGACTGTTGAGGACTGGAAACACGTTGCCTGACGAGTCTCGGTTCCAATTGCTTCGAGCTGATGGACGTGTACGGGTATGGAGACAATCGCATGAATCCATGGACCCTACATGTCAACAGGGGACTGTTCAAGCTGGTGGAGGCTCTGTGATGGTATGGGGCGTGTGCAGTTGGCGTGATATGGGACCCCTGATATGTCTAGATATGACTCTGACAGGTGACAGGTACATAAGCATCCTGCCTGATCACCTGCACCCATTCATGTCCATTGTGCATTCCGATGGACTTGGACAATTTCAGCAGGACAATGCGACACCCCACACGTCCAGAATTGCTACAAAGTGGGTCCAGGAACACTCTTCTGACTTTAGACACTTCCGCTGGCTACCTAAATCCCCAGACATGAACATTATGGAACATATCTGGGATGCCTTGCAACATGCTGTTCAGAACAGATCTCCACCCCCTCTTACTCCTACAGATTTGTGGGCAGCCTGCAGGATTCACGGTGTCAATTACTTCCAGCACTACTTCAGACATTAGTCGAGTCCATGCCACGTCATGTTGCGGCACTTCTGCGGGCTCGCGGGGGGGGGGGGCCCTACACGATATTAGGCAGGTGTACCAGTTTTTTTGGCTCTTCAGTGTGTGATGATTAATGAACAAATGGGCCCAAAAGAGCGATATGTTACAGATGGAATAGTCAAACCATATATACCAAAGGGCTTTTGACTACAAGTCTTCAAGGTAACTCACAAACTCTTGCATCCAGGAGTGAAAGTGACGCAACAACTCTTCACTGAATACTTCATCTGGCCGTCGGTCAAGAAAGACTGTAAAACATGGGTGACATCATGTGAAACCATTCATTGCACTCCAAGATTCTTTTTTTATCATTCAAGTCACTTAACAGCAAAAGGTACTGACCCAAAGTCAATGTTTCACAACAAGACATTTATTCAATACTCAATTTTTCAAAGTTACAAAATCTTTTAGTATAACACTTTGCTAACATTAATGAAAATTTTAGTATAACATTAAAATAATTAAATATATCACAGAAAACGCATTCACTTATTAGCTATTGCACTTATTTGTTAGAGGGTCCGGAGTTCTGTCACATAGCTGGAACATGTGGACATGAGTTCCTGCATTGTCAACATGTTTTTTTCAATATCCAAACTTCCGATGGGCGTCTTCTGTAAGAGGAGTATTCGAGCC